>NW_022589734.1:19556542-19562846 GCF_004348235.1 Phoca vitulina
TGCATAATATTCCATTGTATATATATACCACATCTTCTTTATCCATTCATCTGTTGATGGACATCTTGGCTCTTTCCACAGTTTGGCTATTGTGGACATTGCTGCTATAAACATCGGGGTGCACGTAGCCTTTCGGGTCCCTACTTTTGTATCTTTGGGGTAAATACCCAGTAGTGCAATTGCTGGATCATATGGTAGCTCTATTTTCAACTTTTTGAGGAACCTCCATACTGTTTTCCAGAGTGGCTGCACCAGCTTGCATTCCCACCAACAGTGTAGGAGGGTTCCCCTTTCTCCGCATCCCCGCCAACATCTGTCATTTCCTGACTTGTTAATTTTAGCCATTCTGACTGGTGTGAGGTGGTATCTCATTGAGGTTTTGATTTGGATTTCCCTGATGCCGAGCGATATTGAACACTTTTTCATGTGTCTGTTGGCCATTTGGATGTCTTCTTTGGAGAAATGTCTGTTCATGTCTTCTGCCCATTTCTTGATTGGATTCTTTGTTCTTTTGGTGTTGAGTTTGATGAGTTCTTTATAGATTTTGGATACTAGCCCTTTATCTGATATGTCATTTGCAAATATCTTCTCCCATTCTGTCAGTTGTCTTTTGGTTTTGTTGACTGTTTCCTTTGCTTTGCAAAAGCTTTTTATCTTGATGAAGTCCCAATAGTTCATTTTTGCCCTTGCTTCCCTTGCCTTTGGCGATGTTTCTAGGAAGAAGTTGCTGCGGCTGAGGTCGAAGAGGTTGCTGCCTGTGTTCTCCTTTAGGATTTTGATGGACTCCTGTCTCACATTGAGGTCTTTCAACCATTTGGAGTCTATTTTTGTGTGTGGTGTAAGGAAATGGTCCAGTTTCATTCTTCTGCATGTGGCTGTCCAATTTTCCCAACACCATTTGTTGAAGAGACTGTCTTTTTTCCATTGGACATTCTTTCCTGCTTTGTCAAAGATTAGTTGACCATAGAGTTGAGGGTCCATTTCTGGGCTCTCTATTCTGTTCCATTGATCTATGTGTCTGTTTTTGTGCCAGTACCATACTGTCTTGATGATGACAGCTTTGTAGTAGAGCTGGAAGTCTGGAATTGTGATGCCGCCAGCTTTGCTTTTCTTTTTCAACATTCCTCTGGCTATGCGGGGTCTTTTCTGGTTCCATACAAATTTTAGGATTATTTGTTCCATTTCTTTGAAGAAAGTGGATGGTATTTTGATGGGGATTGCATTGAATGTGTAGATTGCTCTAGGTAGGATTGACATCTTCACAATATTTGTTCTTCCAATCCATGAGCATGGAACGTTTTTCCATTTCTTTGTGTCTTCCTCAATTTCTTTCATGAGTATTTTATAGTTTTCTGAGTACAGATCCTTTGCCTCTTTGGTTAGATTTATTCCTAGGTATCTTATGGTTTTGGGTGCAATTGTAAATGGGATCGACTCCTTAATTTCTCTTTCTTCTGACTTGTTGTTGGTGTATAGGAATGCCACTGACTTCTGTGCATTGATTTTATATCCTGCCACTTGACTGAATTCCTGTATGAGTTCTAGCAGTTTTGGGGTGGAGTCTTTGGGATTTTCCACATAAAGTATCATATCATCTGCAAAGAGTGAGAGTTTGACTTCTTCTTTGCCAATTTGGATGCCTTTGATTTCTTTTTGTTGTCTGATTGCTGTGGCTAGGACTTCCAATACTATGTTGAATAGCAGTGGTGATAGTGGACATCCCTGCCGCGTTCCTGACCTTAGGGGGAAAGCTCTCAGTTTTTCCCCATTGAGAATGATATTCGCTGTAGGTTTTTCATAGATGGCTTTTATGATATTGAGGTATGTACCCTCTATCCCTATACTCTGAAGAGTTTTGATCAAGAAAGGATGCTGTACTTTGTCAAATGCTTTTTCTGCATCTATTGAGAGGATCATGTGATTCTTGTTTTTTCTTTTGTTAATGTATTGTATCACGTTGATTGATTTGCGGATGTTGAACCAACCTTGAAGCCCAGGGATAAATCCCACTTGGTCGTGGTGAATAATCCTTTTAATGTACTGTTGGATCCTATTGGCTAGTATTTTGGTGAGAATTTTTGCATCCATGTTCATCAGGGATATTGGTCTGTAATTCTCCTTTTTGATGGGGTCTTTGTCTGGTTTTGGGATCAAGGTGATGCTGGCCTCATAAAATGAGTTTGGAAGTTTTCCTTCCATTTCTATGTTTTGGAACAGTTTCAGAAGGATAGGTATTAATTCTTCTTGAAATGTTTGGTAGAATTCCCCTGGGAAGCCATCTGGCCCTGGGCTTTTGTGTTTTGGGAGATTTTTGATGACTGCTTCTATTTCCTTAGTGGTTATAGGTCTGTTCAGGTGTTCTATTTCTTCCTGGTTCAGTTTTGGTAGTTGATACATCTCTAGGAATGCATCCATTACTTCCAGGTTATCTAATTTGTTGGCATAGAGTTGCTCATAATATGTTCTTATAATTGTTTGTATTTCTTTGGCGTTGGTTGTGATTTCTCCTCTTTCATTCATGATTTTGTTGATTTGGGTCATTTCTCTTTTCTTTTTGATAAGTCTGGCCAGGGGCTTATCAATCTTGTTAATTCTTTCAAAGAACCAGCTCCTAGTTTCGTTGATCTGTTCTACTGTTCTTTTGGTTTCTATTTCATTGATTTCTGCTCTGATCTTTATTATTTCTCTTCTCCTGCTGGGTTTAGGCTTTATTTGCTGTTCTTTCTCCAGCTCCTTTAGGTGTAGGGTTAGGTTGTGTACTTGAGACCTTTCTTGTTTCTTGAGAAAGGCTTGTATTGCTATATACTTTCCTCTTAGGACTGCCTTTGCTGTATCCCAAAGATTTTGAATAGTTGTGTTTTCATTTTCATTGGTTTCCATGAATTTTTTTAATTCTTCTTTAATTTCCTGGTTGACCCATTCATTCTTCAGTAGGATGCTCTTTAGCCTCCATGTATTTGAGTTCTTTCTGACTTTCCTCTTGTGATTGAGTTCTAGTTTCAAAGCATTGTGGTCTGAAAATAGGCAGGGGATGATCCCAATCTTCTGGTACCAGTTGAGACCTGATTTATGACCTAGGATGTGATCTATTCTGGAGAATGTTCCATGGGCACTAGAGAAGAATGTGTATTCTGTTGCTTTGGGATGGAATGTTCTGAATATGTCTGTGAAGTCCATTTGGTCCAGTGTGTCATTTAAAGTCTTTATTTCCTTGTTGATCTTTTGCTTAGATGATCTGTCCATTTCAGTGAGGGGGGTGTTAAAGTCCCCCACTATTATTGTATTGTTGTCGATGTGTTTCTTTGCTTTTGTTATTAATTGCCTTATATAATTGGCTGCTCCCATGTTAGGGGCATAGATATTTACAATTGTTAGATCTTCTTGTTGGATAGACCCTTTAAGTATGATATAGTGTCCTTCCTCATCTCTTATTACAGTCTTTGGTTTAAAATCTAATTTGTCTGATATAAGGATTGCCACCCCAGCTTTCTTTTGGTGTCCATTAGCATGGTAAATGGTTTTCCACCCCCTCACTTTCAATCTGGGGGTGTCTTTGGGTCTAAAATGAGTCTCTTGCAGACAGCATATCGATGGGTCTTGTTTTTTAATCCAATCTGATAGCCTGTGTCTTTTGATTGGGGCATTTAGCCCATTTACATTCAGGGTAACTATTGAAAGATAGGAATTCAGTGCCATTGTATTGCCTGTAAAGTGACTGTTACTGTATATTGTTTGTGTTCCTTTCTGGTCTATGTTGCTTTTAGGCTCTCTCTTTGCTTAGAGGACCCCTTTCAATATTTGTTGTAGGGCTGGTTTCGTGTTTGCAAATTCCTTTAGTTTTTGTTTGTCCTGGAAGCTTTTTATCTCTCCTTCAATTTTCAATGACAGCCTAGCTGGATATAGTATTCTTGGCTCCATATTTTTCTCATTTAGTGCTCTGAATATGTCCTGCCAGTCCTTTCTGGCCTGCCAGGTCTCTGTGGATAAGTCTGTTGCCAATCTAATGTTTCTACCATTGTAGGTTACAGATCTCTTCTCCCGAGCTGCTTTCAGGATTTTCTCTTTGTCTCTGAGACTCGTAAGTTTTACTATTAGATGTCGGGGTGTTGACCTATTTTTATTGATTTTGAGAGGGGTTCTCTGTGCTTCCTGGATTTTGATGCCTGTTTCCTTCCCCAAATTAGGGAAGTTCTCTGCTATAATTTGCTCCATTATACCTTCTGCACCTCTCTCTCTTTCTTCTTCTTCTGGGATCCCAATTATTCTAATGTTGTTTCGTCTTATGGTATCGTTTATTTCTCGAATTCTGCCCTCGTGATCCAGTAGTTGTTTATCTCTCTTTTTCTCAGCTTCTTTATTTTCCATCATTTGGTCTTCTATCTCACTGATTCTTTCTTCTGCCTCATTTATCCTAGCAGTTAGTGCCCCCATATTTGATTGCACCTCATTAATAGCCTTTTTGATTTCTACTTGGTTCGATTTTAGTTCTTTTACTTCTCCAGAAAGGGTTTCTCTAATAACTTCCATGTTTTTTTCAAGCCCAGCTAGTATCTTTAAAGTGATGATTCTGAACTCTAGATCTGACATCGTACTAATGTCCGTATTGAGTAGGTCCCTGGCAGTCGGTACTACCTCTTGTTCTTTTTGTTGAGGTGATTTTTTCCGTCTTGTCATTTTGTGCAGAGGAGAATAGATTAATGAGAGAACAAAATGCTAGCAGGGTAACAACGTCCCCAGAAAATATACTCTAAACAAATCAGAAAAGACCTGAAGCAGTGGGAAAAGAAAGGGAAAGAGAGAAAAAAGAAAAGGAAAGAAAAAAAGAAAAAAGAAAAAGATAAAGATAAAAACAAACAAAAGCAGAACAAAACAAAACAAAACAAAAACAGAATGTGATCAAATATGATCAGGCTGGATTATAGATCAGTGCCACACACTAGATTTTGGGTGTATTTTGGTCTGTTAAAAGAAAGTCCCTCCCAAAATTTTAAAGAAAGAAAAACTTATATATGTACAAAAATAAGGGTTGATATGATGAAGGGATGGAATATGACTGTAAAGATGGAAATTATAAAAAATTTTAAAAAAGGATTTGATAAGTTGTTTGAAAAAAGAAAGAAGAGGATTAAAAAAAAAAGAAAGAAAGAAAAAAGGGAGAGAATGTGATCAGGCAGGGGAGTAGAAAAAAACCATACACTAGAGATTTAGAGTATATTTTGATCTGTTAGAAGAAACTATCTCAAGATTTTAAAGAGAGAACAACTTATATATATATGCCAAAAATACGGGTAACTACTATGAAGGGATAGAATATGACTTTAAAAATGAAAAATAAAAATGTTTTTTTTTAAAAAAGGGATTGATAAGATGTTGGTTGAAAAAGGGAAAAAGAAAAATTCAAAAAAAAAGAAAAAAGGAAAAAAGAAAAAAAGACAGTTAAAAAAAATAATTAACTTTGAAAGACTAAAGAATCATGGTAAAAAAGCCATGAATTCTATGTGCAGTATTCTAGCGCTGGAGTTCTGCCGTTCTCATTGATCGGTAAACTTGGTCTTGGCTGGCTGTTCTCGCTGATCTTCTGGGGGAGGGGCCTGTTGCCGTGGTTCCCAAATGTCTCTGCCGGAGGCAAAATTGCCCCGCCCTTGCCGGTCCGGGCTAAGTAATCTGCTCGGGTTTGCTCTCCGGAGCTTTTGTTCCCTGCAAGCTTTCCGTACAGCTTTGGAGGCGGAGAGTGAAAATGGCAGCCTCCCAGTCTCCGCCCCAGCAGAGCCAAGAACTTGGGGTCCCGCTCCCCAGCGAGCCCCCAGAGAAAAGCCGTCAGTCACTCCCGTCTCCCCGGTCTCCGGCCGCACTCCGCGCTCACCCGGCCTGTGACCGCGCCTTTCTATCTGGCACCCGACCCCGGGTGGAGTCTCCAAACCCAGCAGATCCCCGCGGTGCGCTCCCGCACCTCTCCTCCCGGGGGAAGAAGGTGAGTCTCCCCGGATCTGCCGCTTGTTGGGTCCCTGCTGGAGGAGCAGTGGCCCGACTGTGCCGCGGATCACGGTTTATAGCAACCCCGAGCTGAGAGCCCGCGCCTGGGCTCCGTCTCTGCAGCCGGCTTCCCTGCTCCGATACCTGGGAGCTCTGTCACACCCAGGCACCCCCGGGCTTTCTGTGACCCCGAGGGTCCTGAGACCCCACTGTCCCGCGAGGGTTCCACCCCCCACTTCGCCACCAGAGTGACGTCCCTCAGCGGAGCCGACTTTTAAAAGTTCCGATTTTGTGCTCCGTGGCTCTATCACTTGCCAGAAGCGGCCGTCGG
>NW_022589734.1:19572846-19786532 GCF_004348235.1 Phoca vitulina
GTTGAGACCTGATTTATGACCTAGGATGTGATCTATTCTGGAGAATGTTCCATGGGCACTAGAGAAGAATGTGTATTCCGTTGCTTTGGGATGGAATGTTCTGAATATGTCTGTGAAGTCCATTTGGTCCAGTGTGTCATTTAAAGTCTTTATTTCCTTGTTGATCTTTTGCTTAGATGATCTGTCCATTTCAGTGAGGGGGGTGTTAAAGTCCCCCACTATTATTGTATTGTTGTCGATGTGTTTCTTTGCTTTTGTTATTAATTGCCTTATATAATTGGCTGCTCCCATGTTAGGGGCATAGATATTTACAATTGTTAGATCTTCTTGTTGGATAGACCCTTTAAGTATGATATAGTGTCCTTCCTCATCTCTTATTACAGTCTTTGGTTTAAAATCTAATTTGTCTGATATAAGGATTGCCACCCCAGCTTTCTTTTGGTGTCCATTAGCATGGTAAATGGTTTTCCACCCCCTCACTTTCAATCTGGGGGTGTCTTTGGGTCTAAAATGAGTCTCTTGCAGACAGCATATCGATGGGTCTTGTTTTTTAATCCAATCTGATAGCCTGTGTCTTTTGATTGGGGCATTTAGCCCATTTACATTCAGGGTAACTATTGAAAGATAGGAGTTCAGTGCCATTGTATTGCCTGTAAAGTGACTGTTACTGTATATTGTTTGTGTTCCTTTCTGGTCTATGTTGCTTTTAGGCTCTCTCTTTGCTTAGAGGACCCCTTTCAATATTTGTTGTAGGGCTGGTTTCGTGTTTGCAAATTCCTTTAGTTTTTGTTTGTCCTGGAAGCTTTTTATCTCTCCTTCAATTTTCAATGACAGCCTAGCTGGATATAGTATTCTTGGCTCCATATTTTTCTCATTTAGTGCTCTGAATATGTCCTGCCAGTCCTTTCTGGCCTGCCAGGTCTCTGTGGATAAGTCTGTTGCCAATCTAATGTTTCTACCATTGTAGGTTACAGATCTCTTCTCCCGAGCTGCTTTCAGGATTTTCTCTTTGTCTCTGAGACTCGTAAGTTTTACTATTAGATGTCGGGGTGTTGACCTATTTTTATTGATTTTGAGAGGGGTTCTCTGTGCCTCCTGGATTTTGATGCCTGTTTCCTTCCCCAAATTAGGGAAGTTCTCTGCTATAATTTGCTCCATTATACCTTCTGCACCTCTCTCTCTTTCTTCTTCTTCTGGGATCCCAATTATTCTAATGTTGTTTCGTCTTATGGTATCGTTTATTTCTCGAATTCTGCCCCGTGATCCAGTAGTTGTTTATCTCTCTTTTTCTCAGCTTCTTTATTTTCCATCATTTGGTCTTCTATCTCACTGATTCTTTCTTCTGCCTCATTTATCCTAGCAGTTAGCGCCCCCATATTTGATTGCACCTCATTAATAGCCTTTTTGATTTCTACTTGGTTCGATTTTAGTTCTTTTACTTCTCCAGAAAGGGTTTCTCTAATAACTTCCATGTTTTTTTCAAGCCCAGCTAGTATCTTTAAAGTGATGATTCTGAACTCTAGATCTGACATCGTACTAATGTCCGTATTGAGTAGGTCCCTGGCAGTCGGTACTACCTCTTGTTCTTTTTGTTGAGGTGATTTTTTCCGTCTTGTCATTTTGTGCAGAGGAGAATAGATTAATGAGAGAACAAAATGCTAGCAGGGTAACAACGTCCCCAGAAAATATACTCTAAACAAATCAGAAAAGACCTGAAGCAGTGGGAAAAGAAAGGGAAAGAGAGAAAAAAGAAAAGGAAAGAAAAAAAGAAAAAAGAAAAAGATAAAGATAAAAACAAACAAAAGCAGAACAAAACAAAACAAAACAAAAACAGAATGTGATCAAATATGATCAGGCTGGATTATAGATCAGTGCCACACACTAGATTTTGGGTGTATTTTGGTCTGTTAAAAGAAAGTCCCTCCCAAAATTTTAAAGAAAGAAAAACTTATATATGTACAAAAATAAGGGTTGATATGATGAAGGGATGGAATATGACTGTAAAGATGGAAATTATAAAAAATTTTAAAAAAGGATTTGATAAGTTGTTTGAAAAAAGAAAGAAGAGGATTAAAAAAAAAAGAAAGAAAGAAAAAAGGGAGAGAATGTGATCAGGCAGGGGAGTAGAAAAAAACCATACACTAGAGATTTAGAGTATATTTTGATCTGTTAGAAGAAACTATCTCAAGATTTTAAAGAGAGAACAACTTATATATATATGCCAAAAATACAGGTAACTACTATGAAGGGATAGAATATGACTTTAAAAATGAAAAATAAAAATGTTTTTTTTTAAAAAAGGGATTGATAAGATGTTGGTTGAAAAAGGGAAAAAGAAAAATTCAAAAAAAAAGAAAAAAGGAAAAAAGAAAAAAAGACAGTTAAAAAAAATAATTAACTTTGAAAGACTAAAGAATCATGGTAAAAAAGCCATGAATTCTATGTGCAGTGTTCCCCTAGCGCTGGAGTTCTGCCGTTCTCACTGATCGGTAAACTTGGTCTTGGCTGGCTGTTCTCGCTGATCTTCTGGGGGAGGGGCCTGTTGCCGTGGTTCCCAAATGTCTTTGCCGGAGGCAAAATTGCCCCGCCCTTGCCGGTCCGGGCTAAGTAATTTGCTCGCGTTTGCTCTCCGGAGCTTTTGTTCCCTGCAAGCTCTCCGTACAGCTTTGGAGGCGGAGAGTGAAAATGGCGGCCTCCCAGTCTCCGCCCCGGCGGAGCCGAGAACTCGGGGTCCCGCTCCTCAGCGAGCCCCCAGAGAAAAGCCGTCAGTCACTCCCGTCTCCCCGGTCTCTGGCCGCACTCCGTGCTCACCCGGCCTGTGACCGCGCCTTTCTATCTGGCACCCGACCCCGGGTGGAGTCTCCAAACCCAGCAGATCCCCGCGGTGCGCTCCCGCACCTCTCCTCCCGGGGGAAGAAGGTGAGTCTCCCCGGATCTGCCGCTTGTTGGGTCCCTGCTGGAGGAGCAGTGGCCCGACTGTGCTGCGGATCACGGTCTATGACAACCCCAAGCTGAGAGCCCGCGCCTGGGCTCCGTCTCTGCAGCCGGCTTCCCTGCTCCGATCCCTGGGAGCTCTGCCACACCCAGGCACCCCCGGGCTTTCTGTGACCCCGAGGGTCCTGAGACCACACTGTCCCGCGAGGGTTCCACCCCCCACTTCGCCACCAGAGTGACGTCCCTCAGCGGAGCAGACTCTAAAAGTTCCGACTTTGTGCTCCGTGGCTCTATCACTTGCCAGAAGCGGCCGTCGGAGGCCCCTCCCCTGCCGTCTATCCTCCCGAATATCGCCTCGGATTCACTTCTCCGCACGTCCTACCTTCCAAAAAGTGGTCGCTTTTCTGTTCAGAGAGTTGTTGCTCTTCTTTTCTTTGATCTCCTGTTGAGTTTGTAGGTGTTCAGAATGGTTTGATCCCTATCCAGCTGAATTCCTGAGAGGAGACGAAATCCAGGTCTCCTACTCCTCCGCCATCTTGCTCCGCCCCCTGCATCTACATTTCATCAGAGATAATGGCCTGCAATTTTCTTTTCTTGTCATTTCCTTGTCTGGTTTTGGTATCGGGGTAATACTCATCAATGTGTTTGGAAGTGTTTACTCCCCCATTATTTGGA
The DNA here is from genome assembly GCF_004348235.1 of Phoca vitulina. Lineage (NCBI taxonomy): Eukaryota > Metazoa > Chordata > Mammalia > Carnivora > Phocidae > Phoca > Phoca vitulina. Next base: position 19,576,456 of record NW_022589734.1, read on the forward strand.
AAAGTTTGAAAAGGATTGAGATTCTTTAAATATTTGATAGAATTCACCAGTGAAACCACCTGTTCCTGGACTATTGTTTGTAGGGAGGTTTTTGTTACTAATTCGTTTTCCTTAGTAGTAATTGGTCTTCAGATTTCCTATTTCTTCATGATTCAGTCTTGATAGGTTATATGTTTCTAGGATTTGATCCAATTTTTTTAGGTTGTCCAATTTGTTGGCCCTAATTGTGGTAGTGTTATAATCCTTTGTATTAGTGTGGCATTGCCAAGGCTTTTTGAAGTCATGAGTAGATACTGAACAAGTTTTAAATTATACTTTATGCATTTGTTAAAATGATCATTATAATTTTCCCTCTTTATTCAGTAAGCATGTTAATCATTTTGGTTAGTTTCTGAGTACTAGACCAAGTCGGTATTCCCAAAATAAACCAAAAAAAGCAAGGAAAAACACTTTTTCACATATTGCCCAAATCACTTTGTTAATATCTTATTTAGGATTTTTGAGATTCAACTTTTTTTTTTTTTAAATAAGATTTGTCACATTTTGGTGTCAAGTTTCCTTACCCACTGGAGATTATATTTTTTAATTTCTTAATCTCTAAAGAGTTGTAAAGTTTAGCTTTAATTCTGTAAAATGTTTGAAAGAATGAGTGGGACTTCTGAGTTTAAAACTTTCTTTATGAGAAGGTTGTTAATTATAAATCCAATGTATTTAATATTATTCTGATTTTTGTATTTCTTCTGGTGTCAGTTAAGGTCAGTTGTCACTGACATTTTTTAGGAACATGTCAGTTTCATCTACCTTCTCAAACACTGTTTAAAACTACTCAAATATACTTACAATCTTTTAAATGTTTGCAGCAGGATCTATAGTGTTATCTCCTTTTGTATTCCTCATGTTAGTTATTTGTGTTTTCTACGTCTTTTCACTTAATCAGTCTAACCTAGATTTAATAAATTTTACTAGTCCTGGGGCACCTGGATGGCTCAGTCATTAAGCGTCTGCCTTCAGCTCAGGTCATGATCTCAGGGTCCTGGGATGGAGCCCCACATCAGGCTCCCTGCTCCACAGGAAGCCTGCTTCTCCCTCTCCCACTCCCCCTGCTTGTGTTCCCTCTCTCGCTGTGTCTCTCTCTGTCAAATAAATAAATAAAATCTTTAAAAAATAAATAAATAAAATTTTACTAGTCCTTTCAAAGAACCAACACTTAATTTTATTGTCTTTCTTGATGATTTAGTTTTGTTAATTTTTTCTCTTACCTTATTTCCTTCTTTCTACTTTTTGGGGAGCTTACCTCCCTTATCTAACTCTAACTTATTAAGAAGAATCCTTAGCTCATTTATTTTTAGATCTTGTTCTTTACAAATATATAAACTTGAGGCTAGAAACTTTAAGCATGGCTTTAACTGCTCCTCACTGACTTATTTTATTAGTAACAGTAGTACCTTTGTATTTTTGAATGCATAGGCCTACATTTTACCACTTTAAAAATATTACATCTACTTTTATTTACATCCCATTATAAGCCTCTAAACTATATTTTTTTATTGACAAAGAGGGGACTTTCAACTTCTAATTGTCTTAAGCGATAGATAGATGATAGATAGATGATAGATGATAGATAGATGATCGGTGATAGATAGATGATAGATAGATGATAGCAAGATAGATGATAGCTAGCTATCTAGCTAGATAGATAGAAAGAGGGGACTTTCAATTTCTCATTGTCTAAAAGATACATGAGAAAGATAAGGACATTTGCCTACATATTTTATTGAAGTATAGTTTATACACAGTGTTGCTTATACTTTATTTTGTTTTTTGAATTTTATTTTTTAATTAAAGTATAGTTGACATATAATGTTATATTGGCTTCGGGCATACAACATGTGATTTGACAATTGTATACATTACAAAATACTCACCACAATAAGTGTATTTACCATCAGTCACCATACAAAATTATTATAATATTATAGATTGTATTCCCTATGCTGTACTTTTCATTCTTGTGACTTATTTATTTTCATAACTGGACATTTATACCTTTTAATCCCCTTCACCTCTTTCACCCATCCTCCCACCCACCTCCCTTCTGGGGGACCTCAGATAACAACCTCCAGTTTCTTCTTTGTATTCTGTGGTCCATGCAATCTTCTACATGCATTCTTCCATAATGACCCTAGGGCCAGATATCAGAAGGTGACTTGTACCCTTATGCCATAGCCACAATATAGACGGCAACATGAGATTAATATAAGACCAAAAGAAAAACAACTTAGAACTACAGTTCCCCCATGACTTGGTAAGGAGGTGCACTATCTAGTGAAGGCATCAGCAAAAAAAGATCTCTATATGATCACTAACCTTTTGCGTATGTTATGCTTTAAGTTCAGCATTCTGTAGACCCCCTATTTCTTATTCTTGAGGAATAGGGTGACTCTAGCTACTTCCTGCTGAAAAGGGGTGTAGGTCAGGATTTGAGAAATGAAACTGCCTTGCGTCCAATTGCAGATACTCCCTAGTAGTATGTTGAGCCCCCACCCTTTATAGAGCCATTATTTTGGAACTCTCATGTATAGTTTTAGCATTTTATTTCACATTTCATAACAAGGAATTATGTCAGTTCAGTTAAACAATTATCTCATTTTAGGAGGCAGTTCTACAGGATGGCTTGCAAAGTCAGGTCTATAGTGTGCAAGCAATTTGGTAGAAAATTAGCCAGATATGCAAGGAATCCATAAAGATTCAGGATCCAGCCCAGTTTTATAAGTAAACAACACACATTCAAGAACAATTCATCAGAACTAGAATCTAACACCCATAAATGTGTTGCTGAAAAATATTTTTTTCTCTCTAAAATAACCCCATTTCCATCAAAGATAGCCAAATTAAGATTAATTTGTTTGTAAAACAAGTTCAGTTTTAACAAACTTGGCCTAATTTCTATATAAATGCAGAAAGAACAGTGTTTGACCATATAGGTTCTTTCAAATGTGCTTTGCTGGAACTTTTTATAAGGAATGTCAGATTGAGCTTTTATCAGCCTCTTGGGGCTAAGAAGCCAAGCCAAATACTTGCCATCAGACTTGCCTTCAATATCTATAGATTTGGGTTACTTCCTCTCTTCTTGAAGTCCCCAAAATATCATGAGATTCCTGAACCTTCCTTACTCACCTGCTAAATTTCCTGGGAACCCTGTAACCAAGGTACCAGGCTGATATTTTTCAAGGGTTTTATTGGCTCCATAAAGTCAACTTTAGTTCCTTTACTCTGGTCATATCTGAGCCTATGCATATTTATCTCTATAATGACATTCCAGTCAAAGCCTTGGTAATATGACCAGTGTTTCCAATGGTGTTCTGTTACCAAAAGTACAAATTCTTATTAAACTTATGTAAGTAATTATAATTGCCATGAAAGAAAGAATACTCCCTGAGAGTTTCTGATTTCTGTAGGAATGAGGTAGGGAGAAAAAGATAAATGTTTTCTTAAATCTGAGAGAGCAAATATTAGAGAACCAGAGATGTTTCAAACAAGAGTCATAAAAACTATAATCATCTTCAATTTGTTTAGTCTCATGTTACTAATTCCTATTCTGTTTGAATACAGTTTTTCCATTAGTTCCAGGAATTATTACGCAGGTTGGTTGCATGATCTTAAGGGTATCAAAAACTTGTATTCATCAAAAGTCCTTTCTGTGAATCTTCCAGCATTTACAAGAGCATTTGAACAATAACTGTAAATGACAAAAGACTAAAAAATGGCCATGGTTCGGGGTACCTGGGTGGCTCAGTAGGTTAAGCATCTGACTCTTGATTTTGGCTCAGGTCATGATCTCAAGATTGTGAGATTGAGCCCCACATCAACCTCCAAGCTGGGCATGGAGCCTGCTTAACATTCTCTCTCTCCCTCTCCCTCTGACCCTCCCTCCTGCCCCATTTAAAAAAAAAAAAGGCTATGGTTGAAGATCAGATGAGTGTTCATTTTAATGCAGTTGACAAGGAAAATTTCATTATTTCTGTGACACAACACTTCAATAATTAGAATTACAAGTGGTGATGTTACTTCAGGACATATCAAAATCTTAGGAGTTTTATGTAATTTCTACAAAAGTTATAGCATTTATCTAAACAATATAATCTAAGAGGGTTTATTATCACTTATTTAACAATGCCTCCCATGTAACTTAACATGCCAAATGAACAAACCTAATTAATCAAATAGACTTCATTTAAACTTGAACTTTGAGAAGTTTGTTAAAAATATCAGAAGGTTTTAGAGCACGTACCTAAATAGCATCACAGATCATTACAAAACAATCTTTTTAACCAAGGCAGAAATAAGAGCTTCTAAAGTCTGGTTACATAGTTGTTAGCAAATCTTAGCTCTTCTAATATTGAGAAGATTTAACTTTAAGTAATTGAGGACCTGAGAAAGACAAGTCATTAGAAACTGTTTTTCCAGGCAGATAAAGAAAAACCTTTAATTACAGTGTTCTATCAAGAGCAGACCAACAATTCAAAAAACAAACAAAAAACTTTGTCATCTTAACAGAGGGAAAAACCAAATTCTAATCTTATCCTATCATACTTTTTTTATTTTTATTTTTTTTTGACAGAGAAAGAGAAGCAAGAGAGAGAACACAAGCAGGGGGAATGGGAGAGGGAGAAGCAGGCTTCTGCTGAGCTGGTAGCCGGATGCAGGGCTCAATCCCAGGACTCTGGGATCATGACCTGAGCGGAAGGCAGATGCTTAATGACTGAACCACCCAGGCGCCCCTCATTCATTATGTAACTGAACCAACTTGAGTTTGCTTCTTGGTGTGTCACAGAAATTATACCAGGTGATTTGTCCCACAAAGAAAACTTTATTTGCAGCAACTGTCAAAGCCATGACTCCAAGAGAGGGTGAATGGGTACCATTTTTTAGGGTTAGGATGAGTATTTAGACAGGGAAGTCTTGTCATCCTATGTAGAGGCGGGCATAAGGTCACATGTGTGCCTTAAGGAAACATGCCTATACATACATTGCATGCTATGTAAATGAGGCTGAGGCTCCTCCTTGGGTGCCTCCTCCTTGGGTATTATAATGAGGTAAAGGTAATTGTTGGTCATTCCAGGAGTCATTTCTGGTCCATCTGTTCAGGCACAAGATCGGGGGTTTAGCTCAAAAGGTCTGGGTGGTCTGGGCGAGTGGGAGATCTTGTCAGGGAAATTGCCATCACCTGAGGGGTGGTTTCAGGTTTCATTTGCCTGAGTTAAGAGATAAACTGGAAAAAAGAGCTAAAGGAAAAAATATAAGACAAAGATTAGTGAGCACAAGCAGGTAGGCAGTAAAGGTCAGACCTTAGGGTCTAGCTGGTGACAATTCCAGTCTTAGTTCTGACCATTCATAAAATTCTTTTCCAAAGATTCTCTTCTCACAAACTTTCTGCAACTCTTTCATTTAGATTGTCCTAAGGTTTCCCTCTGTGTAAAATACTAGTCTTATTTTAGGACAAAATTCCATTCTTTTCCCTCAACAATATGTATTCCCATTCCTCATGCCTTTCTTACCAAAAACATACATTTTACTCTCTTAGGAAACAGAGATGTTTTCCTTACTGTTTCTAGTAGTTTAACTACATTTATTAGAACTTTTAATGCTTACAAGCCTTAAATTTTTGTGAAAACTAAGTAGTAAGCAATTGTAAACTGTTACACCAGGATTTTCTAGGTTGGCAAATTTATTAATGCATTTCATAATTTCTAGAAACGTGCCTCTCCATAGTACAATCTTTCAGTAAAGCATAAAACATGTTTACTAACAGATCCAAATTTTTCTTTAGTTTCTCTGTAATAATGCAAAAGTATATAAACCTGTGTTAGTAATCAGTGTTTCATCTTACTTGGAAAAGACTTCAATATCCAATGAATTCAACACAATTTATCATTTAACCTAGCACAACTTGAAAGATTTTGGAAGTTATTTAAAAGTTTACCTACAAACCTTTTTATCTATCCAACCTATTTGTTAAACCAACAAAGTTAAAACTTTAATTTACCAGAGATTATCCAAGATCACATGAGCCTGAACAAAAATTTGGGGTACTTTCTATCCTTCTGAGTTTTAGAATGCCCAATCCTTGCAAGTGCTTGCCTTCAAACCAACTATATAGAGCTCTTTTACAAATTAATTTTAGCAATACCATCAGAGGTAGAAAAGTAACTCACAGCTACAGCATACATATATGGACACACCCAGAGACAGATGTAAAGACCCTATAGTTACTAATATTTGTGGAGATTTTCAAGATTTGTATTTGTCCCTGGAATTAATCCTGAGATTGTACTAGAGTTTGGGCAGCAGAGCTCTTTTAGCAGTCTGCATTTTAAAAAGGTTTCTCCCCGCCCTCTCCCCCCACCCCCATTCTTTTTTCCCTTCAGCCTCAGGTGACTGTGGGCTGTGTTCACATTTCAAAGACAAGATAAGAGACAGAAAGAATGCAAATTTTTCCAAGAAGGGCTTTGGTTCCCTAACACCACTAATTTACAGGCCATTTAAGATAAATAAGGGAAGCTTTGGGAAGAGTAAAGGAATAGGTAAACTGAAATGCATTTCTAGCTTTGCAAAGTTTTGTAAGATAAAGAAAGTCTTTCAATTCCTCAAAGAACTGGTTTGCAACACAGATGACACAGGTTGATCTACCCACCTGATTACATCTTCCTCAAACTGCTTCTTTCTCTAGGGGGTACATCTTCTTAGTTTCTTGCGTGAATAGTACCCTGTCAGTATTTTTAGAAGATTCCAAATACCAATCAAAATACACATCCCACTCAAATTGTTTAGTTTAATAGCCAGCTTTCTCAAGTTGGATGTGCAAATACAATAATTAAGTATTTTAAAGGATCTTCATTTAGGCCATTTGCATGTTTAAATCATTTTCAGTATAATCTTAAAACCTTTCTTTTGACCTCCTTGACCTGGAGATTTCTAGGCTCCAGTTGAGCAAGGATTTAATCCCCTAGGGCATTTGTCAAAGGAGCCTGCCTTTCTCTTAAAACACTTCCCCTGAGTGCTCCTTTAGTCTTTGCAATTAACAAGACAGGAGCACTAATTGTGGCTGAGCTGCAGCTCATTCATCTGCCAGTCTCTTGACGTGCTGAACAATGGGTATTCAAGGTGGCCCCTTCACCGCTCAGCTCCATAGGCACCAAGCCTAATGTTCCTAGTCTTGAACCTTAGGTGGCCAGTAGCCCAGAGCTAGTACAAGCTGCTGTTACCTACTGCTTCCCTCCGGCTCTCAGATCATGTAGACAACACAAACCATGTGTCCCATGCGGGTCACCAAAATTTGTAACTGAATTCAAAGGGATTGCAGCTTGGGATGCATTAAATTGAACATTACCAAATGAAATGTTGAAAGCAAAGAATTTTTTATTCCTTGTTACAAGCAAGAAGACAGGGCGATAGCTCTCAAAGCACTGTCTCTTGTCATTCCTTTTTTGTGGCATCTCATAATGCACAGAGCAATGGCTGAGATGTTGTTGCAATAGTTTATTCACGTGCTCTTTTCCATTTCCTTTTCTCCACCATTTTGTGTGGAATATCTAACAATCTGTTAGGAATATTTGAGTTGTCCCCATATGCATGCACTGGTCCTAAATGCTCAAAAAACCTGGCCACATCTCCCCACATGGTGGTGGCTGGTCAGCCTAATTTCCCCCAGGAACAATGGATTTCCTCCATGGACAACAGACTTTCCCGCAGCATGGCCCCTTTACCCATGCTTGTTTCACTTTCTAGTCTCCTGGTTTGGCTCATCAATTGTTAGAAGATGGAGGAGTGGCTATAAATTATCCCTCAAACTGAGAAGGCACATTGAGACTAAAAAATGAAGCAGGCAATTCTATACATTATAATTTTATTCAGAGTAACTTACTTACAAGGAGGATCAGGTGGACGATGATCCAGAGTTGTGCAGCTATTCTCTGCAAAGTCCTGACCTTAGTCTATAGATTTTATAGAGCAAGGGAATGCACAGAAGGACATTGTAGTGAAATCAAAGAGTTTGCATGCATTTAATTGACAGGTAACCTTTAATTAGATCTTGTGCCATTTGTGCATCAGGAAGAAGAGATACTATGTTATCTTTAACAAATGTATGGAGGTGGGGTGCCTGGGTGGCTCAGTCGGTTAAGCGTCTGCCTTCAGCTCAGGTCATGATCCCAGGACTGATCCCAGGGTCCTGGGATCAAGCTCCGCATTAGGTTCCCTGCTGAGCTGGGAGCCTGCTTCTCCTCTCCCTCTGCCTGCCACTCTCCCTGCTTGTGTTCTCTCTCTCTGTCAAATAAATAAATAAAATCTTTAAAAAAAAAAATGTATGGAGGGCCAAAGCAAGCCTCCACACATTCCAGCCTTGGCAGGCATTTCTATGGTATGTATATTAATCTCCAATAGGCCTGGATCACAAACAGAGGTCATTGAGTTGACATGAAAAAGATAAAAGGGCCAAAGATGGAGTGGGTATTGTCAGCACACCTACATAAATAAATTCATATGGTATTTGTCCTTCTATATCTGAATTATGTCACTTAGCATAATACCATCTATTTGGGGGGGGGGGGTTTGGTATGGGATTTTATAAATTTTTTATATATTTTGGATATTAACCCCTTATTGGATATATCATTTGTAAATATCTTTCCATTCAGTAGGGTGCCTTTTCTTTTGTAGATGGTTTCCTTTGTTGTGCAAAAGGGTTTTATTTGGTGTAGTCTCAATAGTTTAATTTTGCTTATATTTCCCTTGTCTGAGGAGACCTATCTAGAAAAATGTTACTAAGGCTGACGTCAAAAACATTTGTGCCTGTGTTTTCTTCTGGGAGTTTTATGGTTTCAGGTCTCACATTTAGGTCCTTAATCAATTTTGAGTTCATTTTTGTGTATGGTGTGAGAAAATGGTCCAGTTTAATTCTTTTGCATGTAAGCTGTCCAGTTTTCCAAGCACCATTTAATATATCTCCCATTGTATGTTCTTGCCTCCTTTGTATTAGATTAATTGACCATATAAGTAAGGGGTTTTTTGGACCCTTTATTCTGTTTCATTGATCTGTGTCCATTTTTATACCAGAATCATACATTTTGATTACTACAGCTTTCTAGTATATCTTGAAATCTGGGATTATGATACCTCCAGCTTTATTCTTCTTTCTCAAGATTGCTTGGGCTTTCAGGGTCTTTGTGATTTCATTCAAATTTTAGATTATCTGTTCTAGTTCTGTGAGAAATGCTGTTGGTATTTTGATATGGATTGCATTGAATCTGAAGATTTCTTTGGATATTATGGACATTTTAATAATATTTCTTTCAATCCATGAACCTGGAATATCTTTCCATTTTTCTGTGTCATCATCTATTTCTTTTATCAGTGTTTTATAGTTTTCAGAGTACATGTCTTTCACCTCTTTGGTTACAGTTATTTCTAGGTATTTTATTCTTTTTGGTGCAATAGTAAATGGAATTGTTTTCTTAATTTCTCTTTCTGCCAAGTTGTTATTAGCATTTAGAAATGCAACAGATTTCTGTATATTAATTTTCTATTCTGCAACTTTACTGAATTCATTTATCAGTTCTAACAGTTTTCCAGTGGAGTTTTTTGGGTTTTTTATGTATAGTATCATGTCATCTCCAAATAGTGAAATTTTTACTTCTTCTTTACCAGTTTGGATACCTATTATTTATTTCTCTTGCCTGATTTGCAGCTAGACTTCCAGTACTATGTTAATAAAAGTAGTGAGTGAACATCTTCGTCTTGTTCTTGATTTTAGCGGAAAAGGTCTGTTTTTCCCCATTCACTATTATGTTTGCTCTGGTTTTTAATATAAGGCCTTTATTTTGTTGAGGTATGTTCTCTCTAAACACACTTTATTGAGAGTTTTTAATCATGAATGGATATACTATTTTGTCAAATGTTTTTCTGCAACTATTGAGATGATCATATGGTTTTTATTCTTTCTCTTCTTAATGTAGTATAGTACATTGATCAATTTGCAAATATTGCATCCCTGTAGTAAATCCTACTTGATGGTGGTAAATGATGTTCTAATGTTTTGTTGGTATTGGTTTGTTAATATTTTGTTGAGAAGTTTTGCATCTATGTTTATCAGATATTGCCCTATAGTTTTCTCTTTTGTGTGTGTCTAGTTTTTGTATCAGAGTTATGCTGACCTCACAGAATGAATTTTGAATTTTTCCTTCCTCTTCTATGTTTTGGAATAGTTTGAGAATAATAGGTATTAATTTTTCTTTAAATGTTTGTGGAATACATCTGTGAAGCCATCTGGTCCTGACTTTTGTTTGATTGGAATTTTTTGGTTACCCATTCAATTTCATTACTAGTAACTAGTCTTTTTAAATTTTCTATTTCTTCCTGATTCAGTTTTGAATGATTATATGTTTCTAGGAATTTATCCATTTCTTCTATATTGTCCAATCTGTTGGCATATAATTTTTCATAGTATTCTCTTATAATCCTCTATGTTTCTTTGTTGTTGGTTTTTATTTCTCTTCCTTCATTTCTTATTTTACTTCAGTCCTCTCTCTTTTTTTCTTGATGAGTCTGGTTAAAGGTTTATCCTTTTTTTTAAATTTTTTTATCTTTTTAAAGAAACTGTTCTTGGTTTCATTGATCTGTTTTATTGGTTTTAGTCTATATTTCATTTATTTCTACTTTAATATTTAGTATTTCCTTTCTTCTACCTGTGGGCTTTGGTTTTTCTTCTTTCCCTAGTTCTTTTAAAGGTGAGGTAAGATTGTTTATTTGAGATTTCTCTTATTTATTGAAGTAGGCCTGTATCATTTAAAATTCTATCTTGTAACTGTTTTTGGTGCATCTCAAAGACTTTGAACTATTATGTCTACTTTGTCTCCATGTTTTTTATTTTTTATTTGATTTCTTGGTTAACCCTCTTATTTTTTTGTAGCATATTGTTTGTTTCCATGTATTTGTGTTCTTTTCAGATTTTTTTTCTTGTAATTTATTTCTACTTTCATGCCATTGTGGTCAGAAAAGATGCTTGATATTTCAATAATGTTAAATGTATTGAGACTTGTTTTTGGCCTAATATGATCTATCCTGGAGAATGTTCCATGTGAACTGGAAAAGAACATGCTGTTTTTAGATGGAATATTCTTTGTATATATCTTTTAAGTCCTTCTGGTCTGTGTCATTCAAAGCACTTTTTCTTACTGATTTTCTGTCTGGAGGATTTCTCCATTGATGTAGGTGGATTATTTAAGTCCCCTTTTATTATTGGAGTATTGTAAATTTCTTCCTTTATGTCTATTAATATTTGCTTTAGTATATTTAGGTACTCCTAAGTGGGGTGCATAGATATTTACAAGCGTTATATTCTTTGTTGGATGATCCTTTTATCATTATGCAGTTCCCTTCCTCATCTCTTGCTACAGCCTTTGTTTTAAAGTCTATTCTGTCTAATATAAGTACTGATACTCTGGTTTGTTGTTGCTCTTGCTTTCATTTGCATGGTATGCTCTTCCAGCCCCTCACTTTCATTCTGTATGTGTCTTTAGGACTGAATTGAATCCCTTGTGGTCAGCATGTAGATGAGTCTTGTTTTTTATGTATTTAGTTACCCTATGTCTTTTGATTGGGGAGCATTTAGTACATTTATATTTAAAAGTAATTATTGATAGGTATAAATGTATTGCCATTTTTAAATTGTTTTCTGGTTGTTTTTGTAGTTTTGTAGCTTTTCTGTTTCTTCTTTTTTGCTCTATTCTCTTGTAGTTTGATAACTTTCTTTAGTGTTATGCTTGTATTTCTTTCTCTTTACTTCTTGTGTGTCTATTATAGGTTTATGGTACATTGGGTTAATATGTAACATATTATTCATATAGTTGTCTATACTGAGTTGATGGTTGCTTAATTTTGAACACATTCTAAAGCACTGAATTTTTACTTTCCCCTCCACATTTTATGTATGTGATATTTTACATCTTTTTATTTCATGTATCCCTTGACTTATTTTTGTAGATATAATTGATTTTACTACTTTTGTGTTTTAACCTCCATACTGGCTTTATAATTGATTAAACTACTACCTTTACTATTTGTTTTCTTTTACCTGTGAAATATTTTAATTTCATAATTTTCTTCTAATTATGGCCTTTTCTTTCCACTCACAGAATTCCCTTTAACATTTCTTGTAATGCTGGTTTAGTGGTAATGAACTTGTAACTTTTTTTTTTTCTTTTGGTCTGGAAAACTCTTTATCTCTCCTATTCTGAATGATAATCTTGCTGGGTATTCTTGGTTGCAGTTTTTTTCCTTTCAGCACTTTGAATATAGCATGCTACTCCCTTCTGAACCTGACTCCCATTTCTGCTGAAAAATCAGCTGGCAGTCTTAGGAGATTTTCCTTGAATGTAACTGTTTTCTGTTGCTGCTTTAAAAATATCTCTTTATCATTATTTTTGCCATTTTAATTACTATGTGACTTGCTATTTGGACCCCCTTAGGTTCCTCTTAGGTGCTCTTTGTGCTTCCTGTACCTGAATTCTGTTTCCTTTCCCAGATCAGGAAAGGTTTCAGCTATTATTTCTTTTAATAAAACTTGTGACCCCTTCTCTCTCCTCTCCTCTAATCTACAATTAGCCTTTCTGCCACAGTTGCTAGTACATTAAATGGCAGAGCTTTCTTCCTGCACAGCCAGCTAAAAGGCTTGGCTGCTGGACTGCTGGCATGCTAGTGTGTGGGATTACCTCCTCCTCTTCCCAGGATAGAAGTCATTTTGGAGTGGTGCAGGTCTGTGCTAGGGCTGCTAACAAGGAGTAGTGAGGCAAGAGCCACATTGGAGGATTGCCAGCCAAGGCAGGCAGGTTGAATGGAGCAGGTCTGCAGGGGAATGCTGTGACATGCAATGTGGTACTAGCAAGATTAGGTGGAGAGTGTTAGCTCTGACTCCTGTAAGCGTCTGACTATCTAGGCTGGGGAGGGGAAGAGAACTAGCACCCAATAGCACTTTTGCTCTTGGAGAAATATCTTGAAGCTCCCTACCCCTCCAGTCCATGTTCTGATATTAGTAAATAAATCTTCACAGAAAGCCCAGGCACTTTTCAAACTTCTGTTATGTGCTGTGTCTCAGGGACAGTTATTTATTGTGCTGGGTCTTTAAGGTGGGGCCTCAGTTTCCTATTGCATCCAACTCTTCCAGAGTTGAGCCTGCTCATTTGTAAAATACACAGAGCTAAGTCATGCTGGTTTAAAAGCTACTGAAGTTAAGTCACACTGGTTTTCAAAGCCAGACATGGGGACTCATCTTCCCAGTGCAGGTCCCCAGTGTGGGGGGTAGTGTCCTACCTTATCCTCCATAATTGTGATGTCCCTCCCGTTTGTGGTTAGTCTTGCTTCCCAACCATTTTTGTGGCCTTCTTTCTATGATTAACCATGGAAAGTCTGTTCTGCTGGTCTTCAGGTCATTTTCAGAGTTAGTTGCAAAGATGTATCTATTATCTCAATATGTCCATGGAAGAAAACCTGCTCAAGATCCTCCTAGTCTGCCATCTTCCCTGAACCACTTCATTTGTTTTATTGTTTTTGTTTTGTTTTGTTTTGTTTTTTAGAAAGAGAGTTGGGGGGGTAAAGTGGGGAGGAGGTGGGCAGAGGGGGAGAGAGAAGCTTAAACAGCTCCATGCCCAGCACAGACTCTTATGATGGGCTTGATCCCAGACCCTGAGATCATGACCTGGACTGAAATCAAGAAATCAAATGCTTAACCAACCGAGCCACCCAGGCACCCCTGTTTTATTGTTTCTTGTGCTTGAAGGAACTTTTTATATTTTTTCAGTTTTAATGAGATATGATTTTATACAGTAATACAAGTTTAAGATGTATAGCATGTTGGACTTACATATATTGTGAAATAATTGCCACAGTTCAGTTAACATCCATCATCTACTATAGACAAAAGAAAAAGCAAATATAAACACACATATGCACACACGACAAGGGTTTTCTTCCTCTTTTACCTTGTGATGAGAACTCTTGGGAGGTATTCTCCTAACAATAGTATATGGTATATTTGGAAGTTGTGAACATTAGTCATAATGTATATTACATTGTTAGTACTTATTTATCTTACAACTGGAAGTTTATACCTTTTGACCAGCTTCATCCAATTTTCCTTCCCACAACCTTCCACCTCTGTTAACCACAAATCTAATCTGTTTTTCTATTGGTTTGGGGTTGGTGTTTTGTTTTGGGTTTTTTGTGTTTTTTTTTTTTTTTTTTTTTTTTGGGAGGGGGCAGGCATTGTTTGTTTTTAGATTCTACATATATGTGTGATCATAAAGTATTTATCTTTGACTTACTTCACTTAGCATAATGCCCTCAAGGTCCATCCATGTTGTGATAAATGTCAAGATTTCCTTCTTTATGACTGATAATATTCCAGTGTGTGTGTGTGTGTGTGTGTGTGTGTGTGTATACACCACAACTTATTGATCTATTCATCTGTTGATGGACACAGGTTGTTACCATGTCTTGGCTATTGTAAATAATGCTGCTATGAATGTGGTAATGCAGATATCTTTTTGACATTGTGTTTTTGTTTCCTTCAGATATATTCCCAGAAGTGGAATTGCTGGATTATACGGTAGGTCTATCTTTAACTTTTTGAGAAATTTCCATACCGTTTTCCATGGTAGCTCTACCAATGTACAATCTTACCAACAGTGCACAAGGATTCCCTTTCCTCCACATCCTCACCAGCATTTAATATCTCATGTCTTTTTGATAATGGCCATTCTAACAGGCATGAGGTGATATCACTGTGGTTTTGATTTTCATTTCCGTGGTTGATAGTGATGTTCAGCACCTTTTTGTATACCTCTTACATATGCTGTATCTTTTTTGAAAAAAAAATGCCTAGTCAGTATTTTTGCCCATTTATAAATTTGATTATTTTATTGCTATTGAACTATATGACTTTTTGTATATTTTAGATATTAACCCCTGGTCAGATGTATTTGCCATTCCATAGGTAGTCTTTTTATTTTGCTGATCATTTCTTTTGCTGTGCAGAAGGCTTTTAGTTTGGTATAGTCCCATTTGTCTATTTTGTTGGTTGTGTTCTAGGAGTCATCCAAAAAATCATTGCCAAGACCATGTTAGGGGGCTTTTTACCTATATTCTACTAAGAGTTATATGGTTTCCAGTCTTACACATAAATCTTTAATCCATTTTGAGTTAACTTTTGTGAGTTGTGGAAAATAGGGATATTATTTTCTCCTTTACATATGAATATCCAATTTTTCCACCACTATTTAGAAGAAGCTGTTGTTTTCCATGAACTATTCCAGGCTTCCCTGTCAAATTTTAGTTGACCATGTATGCATGGGCATATTTCTGGGTTTTCTACTCTGTCCTATTGGTCATGTTTGATTTTATGCCCTTACCATACTGTTTTGATTACTATACCATTACTATACCATTTATCAGGATTGCTTTGGCTATTTGGAGTCTTTCATGGTTTCATATGTATTTTAAAATTGTCTTTTGTACTTCTGTAAGAAATTCCACTGGAATCTTGATAGGGATTGCATTGAATCTATAGATGGCTTTGGGTACTATGGACATTTTAACAATATTAATTTTTCCAGTCTATGAACATGGGATGCCTATCTATTTGCATCTTCTCTGATTTCTTTCATCAATGTCTTATAGTTTTAAGACTAGAGATCTTTCTATGTCCTTGGTTAAATTTATTCCTACATATTTTATTGTTCTGATGCTGCTGAAAAAATGGGATCTTTATATCTTTATATCTTTTTCATATAATTTATTGTTAGTATATAAAACTCTGCTGATTTTGTAGTTAATATTGTTAATTTTGTTGTGCAATTTTACTGTATCTGTTGATTAGATCTAACAGTTTCTTGGTGGAGACTTGGATTTTCTATATATAAAATCATGTCATCTGCAAATAGAAACAATTTTATTTCTTCTTTCCAATTGTGATGTCATTTATTTTATTTTTCTTGCCTGATTGCTCTGGCTGGGACTCCCAAGACAATGTTGAATAGGAGCAATGAGAATGAGGTCTCTTGTCTTGTTCTGATCTTAGAGGAAGAGATTTCCATCTTTCACCAACGAGTATAACATTAGCTATGGGTTTTCATATGTGGCTTTTATTATGTTGAGATACCTTCCTTCTATACCTAACTGGTTCAAAATTTTTAACATAAAGGGATATTAATTTTGTCAGTTGCTTTTTCTGAGATAGAGATAAACATATTGAGATAAACATGATTTTTTCTTTCATTTTATTAATGTGCTGTATCATGTTAACTGATTTGTGCATGTTGAGCCATCCTTGCTTCCTAGGGATAAATCCCACTTAATGATGGTAAATGATTCTTTTAATATGCTGCTTCATTCAGTTAACTGATATTTTATTGAGAACATTTGCATTTATATTCATTAGGGATATTGGTCTGCGGTGGTTTGCTTGTTTTCTTTTGTTTTGTTTTGTTTTTACTTGTAGTGTCCTTTTCTGGCCTTGCTATCAGAGTACTGCAGGTCTTGTAAAATGAGTTTGGGCCAGAGTGCCTTGGTGGCTCAGTCAGTTAAGCATCTGCTTTTGGCTCAGGTCATGATCTCAGGGTCCTGGGATCAAGCCCTGAATTGGCCTACCTGCTCAGCAGGGAGCCTGCTTCTCCTTCTCTCTCTGCCCCCCCCCCCCCCATGCACACGTTCTCTCTCTCTTTCTCAAATGAATAAGTAAAATCTTTTAAAAAAATGAGTTTTGGAATTTTTCCTCCTCTTATTTCTTGAAGAGTTTAAGAAAAATTGGTGTTTATTCTTCTTTAAGTATTTGATAAAATTGCACTGAAGGCATCTGATTCTAGGCTCTACTCCTTTGGGAGATTTTTGATTACTAATTGAATCTACTTACTATTAATGGTCTGTTAAAATTTTCTATTTCTTCCTGATTCGGTCTTGGAGGTTGTATGTTTCCAAGAATTCTTTTTTCAGGTTGTCCAATTTGTTCAAAACAGTCGTTCATAATCACTTTTTATTTCTGTGGTGTCAGTCTCCTTTTTTATTTATAAATTTTTTATTTTGGTCCTCTATTTTTTCCTTTGTCAGTTCAGCTAAAGTTTGTATTTTGCTTATCTTTTCAAAGAATCAACTGTTAGTTTGGTTAATCTTTTCTACTGTTTCCCTCCATGTCATTATTTCTCTTCTTTATTATCTCTTTCCTTTTGCTAACCTTGGGCCAAATTTGTCTTTTGTTTCCTAGAGGTTTAGAGTGATGTTGTTTATTTCAGGTCTTCTTTCCTAATATAGGTTTTTATTGCTATGAACTTCCATTTTAGAACTGCTTTTGCTGTATCCCATGCTTGTTTCAAGGTATTTTTCATTTCCTTTTTAATTTCTTCTTTGATCCATTGGT
This sequence comes from Phoca vitulina, assembly GCF_004348235.1. Taxonomy (NCBI): domain Eukaryota; kingdom Metazoa; phylum Chordata; class Mammalia; order Carnivora; family Phocidae; genus Phoca; species Phoca vitulina. The sequence continues at coordinate 19,593,917 of NW_022589734.1, forward strand.
TCTTCAGGAGAGTGTTGGTTAATTGCCACATATATAAATTTTCCAGTTTTCCTCATTATTGATTTCTAGTTTTACACCATTGTGGTAAGAGAAAATACTTAGTATGATTTCAATTTTCATGAGTTTGCTAAGATTTGTTTTGTGTCAGAGCATATGGTTTATCCCAGAATATGCTCCATGTTACATTTGAGAAGAATGTATATTCTGCTGTTGTTAAAAATGTTCTGTATATGTCTATTAGGTCCATTTGTTCTGTAGTGTTCAAATTCATTATTACCTTATTGATTATTTGCCTGGATAATTTATTCTTGATAAAGGGGTATCAAAGTCCCCAATTACTACTGTATTGTTTATTTTTTCCTCTTAGCTTGTTGTTTTTGCTTTATATATTTAGCTGCTCCTGTGTTGGGTGCATAAATATTTACAATTATTATATCTTCTTGATGGATTGACCTATTTATTATTATTTAATGACCTTTTTGACTCATCATTTGTAGCTTAAAGTCTATTTTGTCTGATATAAGTAATTACTCATGCTTTTTTTGTTGTTACTATTTCTTTCAAATATATTTTTCCATCCCTTTACTCCATATATATATATATATGAGTCTTTAAGGCAAAGTAGGTCTCTAACAGGCAACATATTGTTAGATCTTGTTTTTTCATACGTTCAGCCATTCTGTGTCTTTTGATTGAAGAATATAATCCATTTACATTTAAAGTAATTATTGATAAATGAGAACTTATTATTGCATTTTGTTAATTGTTTCTGGCCGTTTTGTAGATTCATTACTCTTTGTTTTGCATCCTGCTGTGTGTGTGTGTGTGTATGTGTGTGTGTGTGTGATGTATTTTGTTATCAGGATGACTTCTTCATCATGTTATTTTGTGTAATTACTGTAGGTTTTTCCTTTGTGGTTACTGAAATTATTCTAAGACCCATATACAATGAGGGTGGACTTTCCTCCCCCCCCCCCCACCAACCAAACAAGCAATTCTCTGTGACATCAGTTGAGTATCCTACAATTTAACTTATTTCTGATACTATCTACTTGTAGATAATGTCAGACCTACCAGGCATTAAGGCCTCAGTCCCACAGAAGTACTACCACCCCACTTCAGGTACCAATTATAAGTAGTAGGCCCTCAAGTTACACTTCTGTCAACTTTGCCACAAATCAGGGGTTTCCATGACCCCTTCCTCAAGTTTGATTGATTTGCTACATCTGTTTGTAAAACTCAAGGAAACACATTTAACAGTTTATTAAAGCATATGATAAAGGTTACAGATGAACAGCAAATGGAGAGATACAAAAGGGTGAGGTCTGGAAAAATCATAAGCACAGAAGCTTCTGTCCCTGTGCAGTTGGGGTATATAACCTATCTGGATTGAGGATGTATTCACCAAACTGAAAGCTCCTTAAACTCCATGCTATTGGGATTTTTACGAAGGTGTCATCACATAGGCAGAATTGATCAGTAACTTTATTTTCACCCATTCTCCCCTCAAGAGAATTGGGGGGCAGGACTAAAAATTCCAAGCCTCTAATCATAGCTTTCCACTGATCTGCCATCAATCAGGAGTCATCCGTGCCCCCACCCAAAGTTGCCTCATTAGAACAAAAGACACTCCTATTACCCAAGAAATTAAAAGGATTTTATGATCCCATGTCTGAAACTAGGGTCAAAGACCAAATATTAGAACAAAGGATGCTTCTAGTGCTCTTATTGCAGGAAATTACAAGGGTTTCAGGAGCTCTGTGCCAGGAACCAGGGCCAGAAACTAATATATATTTTCTATTATCTCACATTTACTACTAGGTTTATATAAAATATATTAAAATTATAACACCCTATTTTAAATTAACAATAGTTTCAATAGTATCTCTAAACTTTCCACTTTTCCTTCTCTTCTCCATCACATTTTAGGTTATTGATATTACAGGTTTTAATTTTTTTATATTGTTTATCCAGTAACAGATTACTATAGTTATGGTTGTTTTGCTATATTGGCTTTTTAACTTTTAAATTAGAGTCATAAGTGAATTATGACACTATTACCATATTACAGAATCTAACTTTGACTATATATTTACTATTACCAGGGAGTTTTAGACCATCTTCTTATGTTTTTATGATGTTAGTTATCGTCCTTTTACTTTCATTAAAAGAATTTCCTTTAGCAATCCTTATAAGGATGATCTAGTGGTGATAAACTCAGTTTTTGTTCAGGGAAGTCTTTATTTCTCCTTCATTTCTAAAGGGTAGCTCTGTTGGCAATAGACATCTTCATTGACAAGGTTTTTTTCCTTTCAATATTTAAAATATGTTATCCCATTCTTTCCTGGCCTGAAAAGTGTTGTTAGGAAATCCACCAATAGTATTATGGAGATTCCATTGTATATAACTTCTCTCTTTTCTCCTGCTGCTTTCAAAATTCTTTCTTTGACTAACTTTTGACAATGTAATTGTAATGTGTCTTGGTGTGGCCCTAATTGAGTTCAACATATTGGAGATCATTTAGGCCTCATGGATCTGGATGTCTGTTTCTCCCAATATTTGGGATGTTTTCAAACATTATTGCTTTTAAAATAGTTTTTGTCCCTTTTTTCCTTCTTCTGGAATCCCCATTATGTGAATATTGTTTTGTCTCATTATGTCCCATAAGTCCATTAGACTTTCTTCACTCTTTTTCATACTTTTTTCTCCTATGATTGGATAACTACAAATGTCTTACATGTCATTGATTGTTTTGCATGGACAAGTCTGCTTTTTAAAAAATTTAATTTAGGGGCGCCTGGGTGGCTCAGTCGTTAAGTGTCTGCCTTTGGCTCAGGTCATGATCTCAGGGTCCTGGGATCAAGCCCCGCATCGGGCTCCCTGATTGGTGGGAAGCCTGCTTCTCCCTCTCCCACTCCCCCCGCTTGTGTTCCCTCTCTCACTGTCTCTCTCTCTCTGTGTCAAATAAATAAATAAAATCTTTAAAAAATAATTTAATTTTTTATATATTTTTTTAAATTCTAGTTAGTTAGTACACAGTGCAATATTGGTTTCAGGAGTAGAATTCAATGATTCATCAATTAAATACAACACCCAGTGCTCATCATAACGGGTACCCTCCTTAATACCAATCAGCCATCTAGACCACCTCCCACCCACCTCCCTCCATCAAACCTCAGTTTGTTCTCTGTCATTAAGAGTCTCTTATGTTTTGTGGGGTGCCTGGGTGGCACAGTCGGCTAAGCATCCAACTCTTGGTTTCAGCTCAGCTCATGGTCAGAGTGTTCTGAGATCGAGCCCCACATGAGGCTTCATGCTCAGGGTAGAGTCTGCTTGGGATTCTCCGCCTCTCCCTCTGCCCCTCCCACTTGTGCTTGCTGTCTCTCTCTCTCAAAATAAATAAATCTTAAAAAAAGAGTCTCTTATGGTTTGTTTCCCTCTCTTTTTTCCCCTTCCCATATGTTCATCTGTTTTTTTTCTTAAATTCCACATATGAGTGAAATCATATGGTATTTTTCTTTCCCTGACTGATTTCACTTAGCATAATACACTCTAGCTCCATCTACATCATTGCATATGGCAAGATTTCATTCTTTTTGATGGCTGAGTGATATTCCATTAATATATATATTATCTAATATATATACTTTATCCATTGGGATATATATATCTACTGGGTTATATATATCTACAGATCTATATATCGCACCCTCTTCTTTATCTGTTCATCAGTCGATGGACACTTGGGCTCTTTCCATAATTTGGCTACTGTTGATAATGCTGCTATAAACACCAGGGTGCATGTACCCCTTCAATCTGTATTTTTGTGTCCTTCAGGTAAATGCCTAGTAGTACAATTGCTGGATCATAGGGTGGTTCTATTTTTAACTTTTTGAGGAACAGTTTTCCACAGTGGCTGCACCAGTTTGCATTCCCACCAATAGTTCCCCTTTCTCCACATCCTTACCAACATCTGTTGTTTCCCATGTTGTTTATTTTAGCCATTCTGCCAGGTATGAGGTGATATCTCATGGTGGTTTTTATTTGTATTTCCCTGATGATGAGTGATGTTGAGCATCTTTTCATGTGTCTGTTAGCCATCTGGATGTCTTCTTTGGAGAAATGTCTATTCATGTCTTCTGCCCATTTCTTTTTTTTTTAAAGATTTTATTTATTTATTTGACAGAGAGAGACAGTGAGAGAGGGAACACAAGCAGGGGGAGTGGGAGAGGGAGAAGCAGGCTTCCCGCAGAGCAGGGAGCCCGATGCGGGGCTCGATCCCAGGACCCTGGGATCATGACCTGAGCCGAAGGCAGACGCTTAACGACTGAGCCACCCAGGCACCCCTTCTGCCCATTTCTTAAATGGATTATTTATTGGGTGTTGAGTTTGATTTTTTTTTTTTAAGTAGGCTCCACACCCAGCATGAAGCCCAATGTGGGACTTGAACTCAGTACACTGAGATCAAGATCTGAGCTGAGATCAAGAGTCAGATGCTTAACTGACTGAGCCACCCAAGCACCCCAGTAAGTTTTTTATAGATTTTGGATACTAACCCTTTATCAGATATGTCATTTGCAAATATCTTCTCGCATTCTGTAGGTTGTCTTTTAATTTTGTTGATTGTTTCCTTCACTGTGCAGAAGCTTTTTATCTTGATGAAGTTCCAATAGTTCATTTTTGGTTTTGTTTCCCTTGCCTCCTGCAACATGTCTAGGAAGAAGTTGCTGCCTGTGTTGCCCTCTAGGATTTTGATGGTTTCATGTCTTACATTTGGGGCTTTCATTCATTTTGAATTTATTTTTGTGTATGGTGTAAGAAAGTGGTCCAGTTTCATCCTGCATGTTGCTGTTCAGTTTTCCCCACACCATTTGTTGAAAACACTGTCTTTTTTCCATTGGATATTCTTTCCTGCTTTGTTGAAGATTATTTGACCATATAGTTGTGGGTCCATTTCTGGGTTTTCTATTCTGTTCCACTGATCTATGTGTCTGTTTTTGTGCCAGTACATCCTGTCTTGATGACTACAGCTTTGTAATATAGCCTGAAGTCCAAAATCATGATGCCTCCAGCTTTGCTTTGCTTTTTCAGGATTGCTTCGACTATTTGATGTATTTTGTGGTCTGCTTTTAAAGCTCTCTATTGAATTCTTAAGTTCAATGTACTTTTCAGCTCTCAGAATTTCTGTTTGGGTCTTTTTTTTATGGTTTCTGTGTCTTTGTTGAACTTTAATGCATGTGTTCCTATTTCATTTATTGTCTGTGTGTTCTTGGAGTTCACTGAACTTCTTTAAGAGGATTATTCCGAATTCTATATGTGACAGTTCATGGATCTCCATTTCTTTAGTGTCAGTTATTGAAGCTTTATTAGTTTTCTTTGGTGGTGTCATGTTTACCAGATTTTTTATGATCACTGATTTCTTATATTTGTATCTCACATTTGAACAAGCAGGTTCCTCTTTCAGATTTACCAGTTACCTTTGCCAGAGACAGTGCATCAGTTTAGCATAGCTTGGATTTCTGAACAGGTCTGCTGGTAATATCTTTGGACAGGTGGGCTTATCAAGGTTTATTTTGGGGTGAGGCCATTGTCTGAGCTCTGAGGTAAGGGGAAATGGCACTTGCTAGGAAGAGTTGGATAGGACTACTGGGTTGGTTCCCTGCCCAAACAAGGTTTAGGATAGGCTTTGCAATTTCCTTGGTTTTCTGATTGGGCTTACTAAACAGTCAGGATCAGGTGCTATACTCAGAAGCAGGTGGGGCCATGAATAAGCTTCCCTACCATGGTGGGGCAGCAGGACAGGCCCCAGGGCCTGCATAACTCATTGTTTGCAGACCTGAATCAGGCAAAACCATATGGTTTTCAGGTGTTTTGGACAGGTTTTCTGCTCAGTAAAGGCATTCTGAATTAGTTCCCCTGCCTGGTAGAATGGAAGGGCCAGCTCCAAGAAGCCTCCTGGGTGTTTCCAGTCAAGCTTTCTGGCTGGTGGAGGCCAGAAGCTAAATTCAGCAGCAGGGGATGTCAGGCAGGGAGGGGGAGAGACTGTGAATTTGCTCCCCTGCCTGAGTCTAGTGGGAGAATCACTCTAAGCCTGAAAAAGCTCTTTTTTTGTGGTCTTGCCCCAAGCTGACCCACTCTCAAAGTTCCCTTTCCAAATAGTGCCACTGGCATTACTCTACAGATGCTCAGCTCTGCTTGCCATACTCTCTCTCTAGTGTTGCTCAACTGTCCAGATTCTTAGGTGTTCTGGACAGCCTGTATGATCAGGTGAGGCTGGAAGCTATACTCAGCAATGGGCCAGGATATGATTCAGGTCCCCTGACTGGACAGGGGCAGCCTAGGTGCCAAGACAGAAAATCTCATCATTTCAGGACCTGAATCAGGTATACACACACCCCACTGAGTTTCCTGGTCAGACTGTGCCACCATTTTTGCTCTGCAGATGAGCAGAGATGCTATTTGTTGGGATTACTACTTTGGCATTGTAGATAGGAACATGGTCAACCAAGATCTGAGTGTTGGTGGTTGCAAGCTTCTTGCCCTTTTCCCATCACAATAAGATTCTCAGTGGTCAATCCCTACAGACTCCCTGTGGGGCATGGCTGAAATAGGGGCTCCTAGGAGAGAGAACCACAATGCTGTGGGAGCTGGATGTCTACCATGGGCTCTCTTTTCCCTTTGTAGAAACTATAAGCTCAGGGGGACCTCTCAGTGTGGTGCTGCACCAGGCTGGTCAGCATATAGCCACTCTTCTTAACCTCCTAATTTAGTCTGTCTTGGTTTCTGTGGTTCAAAAGAGTACTTTAACCTTATCCACATGTTCTAGGTGGTGTCTTGCCATTAGTAGTTGTTCATGGTTCTCCTAATGAATGAAATGTCATTCATTACATAAGTCACATACATAAGTCACAAATGACTTATGTAGCCATGTTGGTATATCACCATAAATAAGCCTTTTAGTTTGCTATACTCTGATTTATTGATTTTTACTTTTGTTGTTTGGGCTTTTGATGTCATATTCAGAAAATTATTGCCCAAGTTTTTCTAGGACTTCTATGATATCAGGACTTATATTTTAGTCTTTATTCCATTCATGTTTATTTGTGTAAGAAGTGTTAAATAGGGGACAAATTTCATTTTTCTGCATGTGTTCTTCAATTTTCCAAACACAAATTGTTAAAGAAACCATACTTTCCTGATTGATTGTTTTTGGCTTCTTTGTCAAATATTAATTGATAATATGTATGTGGGTTTATTTCTAGGGTCACTATTGTATTCCATTGGTTCATTCATCTCTTTTGATACTAGTAACATACTGCTTTTCTTAATTGAATTAGAGTTGATATACAATATTATATTAACTTTAGGTGTACAACATAGTGATTCAGTATGTATATACATTACAAAATGATTACCACAATCGGTTTGGTTATACCATCTCTTAGCATACAAAGTTACTACAATAATATCGATTGTAATCCTGTGGGTGAATTTTACATCTCTGTGATTTTTAAATTTTATTTTATTTTACTTTATGTTTTTAGAGAGAGAAAGCACACATGATCTTGGGGGTGGGGGCACATAGAAGGAGAGAGAGAATCTTAAGCAGGCTCCATGCCCAGCACAGAGCCCAAAACAGGGCTCACTCTTACGATCCTGAGATCATGACCTGAGCCAAAATCAAGAGTCAGACACTTAACTTACTGAGCCATCCAGGTGCCCCTCCATTTTAAAATCTCCATTTTAAACTGGAAGATGTAGGTCTTAAACTCCTTCACCTATTTTGCCCGTGCCCCTACACCCTCCCCTTTGGCAACCACAAGTTCTTTCTCTTGTGAGTTGTTCTGTTTTGTTTGTTCATTTTTTTTTAGATTCTGTATATAAAGAAAATCCTATGATATTTATCTTATTATGTCTAACCTATTTCTTTTTGAATACCTTCCTTGTAGGTTTATCTATGTTGTCACAAATGCCAAAATTTCATTCTTTTTTAGAGCTGAGTAATATCCCACTGTACATTACAACTTCATTTTTTATTCAAGTATAATTAACATACAGAATTATATTAGTTTCAGATATACAGTATAATAATTCAACAATACTATACATTACTCAGTGCTTGTCACAATAAGTATACTCTTAGTGCCATTCACCTATTTGACCCATCCCCCCATCCTTCTTCTGGTAACCACCAGTTCTTAATATTTAAGAGTCTGGTTTTTTGTTTGTCTCATTTTTTTTTGTTCATTTGTTTTGATTCTTAAATTCCACATATACGTGAAATCATATGGTATTTGTATTTCTCTGACTTATTGTACACAAACACACACACCACTTCTTTATCCATTCATCTACCAATGGACAGTTGTTTCTATATCTTAGCTATTGTAAATAATGTAGTAAATATAGGGGTACATATATCTTTTCAAATTAGTATTTTCATTTTCTTTGGGTAAATAACTAGTGGTGAAAATATTGGATCATATGATAATTCTATTTTTAATTTTTTGAGAAACCTCCATATTGTTTCCCACAGTGGCTGCATCAGTTTGTATTCCCACCAATAGTGCACAAGGGTTCTTTTTTTCTCCACATTCTCACCAACACTTGTTATTTAGCCATCTGACTAAAATCTGACAAGTGTGAGGTGATAGCTCATGTGGTTTAGATTTGGCCATCTGTATGTCTTCTTCAGAAAAATGTCTCTTCAGGTCCTCTGCCCATTTTTAATCAGATTCTGTTTTTGATGTTGAGTTGTATAAGTTCTTTATATATTTTGGATACTAACCCCATATCAGATATATCACTTACAAATATCTCCTCCCATTCATTAGATTGTCTTTTTGTTTTGTTGATGGTTTCCTTCACTGCACAAAACTTTTTATTTTGGTGTAGTCCCACTAGTTTAATTTTGCTTTTGTTTCCCTTCCCTGAGGAGACATATCTAGAAAAATGTTGCCAAGGCTGATGTCAGAGAGATTACTACCTATGTTTTCTTCTAGAAGTTTTATGTTTTCAAGTCTCACATTTAGGTCTTTAATCAATTTTGAGTTCATTTTTGTGTATGGTGTGAGAAAATGGTCCAATTTAATTCTTTTGCATGTAGTTGTCCAGTTTTCCCAGCACCATTTATTTAAGAGACTATGTTCCTCAGTGTATGTCCTTGTCTCTTTTGTAGGTTAATTGACCATATAATGGTGGGTTTATTTCTGGGCTCTCTATTCTGTTCTATTGATCTATGTGTCCATTTTTGTGCTAGTATCATACTATTTTGATCACTATAGCTTTGGAGTATATCTTGAAATCTCGGATTGTGCTATCTCCAGCTTTTTCTTTTTCAAGATTGCTTTGGCCATTCCAGGTCTTTTGTGGTTCCATACAAATTATAGGATTTTTTGTTCTAGTTCTCTGAAAAATGCTGTTGGTATTATGATAGGGATTGCATTAAATTTGTAGATTGCTTTGGGGAGTATGAACATTTTAACATTTGTTCTCCCAATCTATGAGCATGGAATATCTTTCTATTTGTGTCATCTTTCATTTCTTTCATCAATCTTTTTTAATTATTGGAGTACAGGTCTTTCACCTACTTGCATAATTTTCTTCCTAAGTATTTTATTCATTTTCATGCAATTGTAAATGGAATTGTTTTCTTAATTTCTCTCTCTGCTACTTTATTGTTAACATATAGAAATTCAACAGATTTCTGTACATTAGTTTTGTAGCCTGCAACTTTACTGAATTCACTGAGCAGTTCTACTAGTTTTTTGGTGGAGTCTTCCTGGGTTTCTATATATAGTATCATTGTCATCTGCAAATAATGAAAGTTTTATTTCTTCCTTACCAATTTGGATGCCTTTTATTTTTTGTTGTTGTTTTTGTCTTATTGCTATGGGTAGAACTTCAGTACTATGTTGAGTAAAAGAGGTGAGAGTGAATGAATATCCTTATCTTGTTCCTTTTCTTAAAGGAAAGGTCTCAGTTTTTTACCACTGAGTATGTTACCTGTGGGTTTTTCATATATGGCCTTTATTATGTTGAGGTATATTCCCCCTAAAACTACTTTGTTGAGATTTTATCATGAATGATTATTGTACTTTGTCAAATGCTTTTTCTGCTTCTTTTAAGATTATCATATAGTCTTTATTCTTTCTCATTTTAATGTGATGTATTATGTTAATTCATTTTTGAGTATTGAACCACACTTGAATCCCTGGATTAAATCCCATGTAATCATGGTGGATAATTTTTTAATGTATTGTTAGATTTGGTTTGCTAATATTTTGTTGAGGATTTTTGCATCTATGTTCTTCAGAGATATTGGCCTACAGTTCTCTTTTTTGGTAATGTCTATCTGGTTTTGGTATCAGGGTAATGCTGGCCTTTTGGAATGAATTTGGGTGATTTTCTGTCCTATTTTTTGGAATAGTTTGAGAAAAACAAGTATTTAAATCTTCTTTAAATGTTTGGTAGAATTCATGTGTGAAGCCATCTGGTCCTGGACTTTTGTTTGCTGGGAGTTTTGATTACTGATTAAATTTCAGTGCTAGTAATGGTCTGTTCAAGTCTTCTAATTCTTCCCAATTCAGTTTTGGGAGGTTATATGTTTCTAGAAATTTATACATTTCCTCTAGGTGGTCCAATTTTTGTCATATAAATTTTCATAATATTCTCTTATAATTCTTTGTATTTCTCCTCTTTCATTTCTTATTTATTTCAGCTCTCTTCTGCTTCCCTTCTGATGAGACTAGCTAAGGTTTATCAGTTTTGTTGATCTTTTCCCAAAATTTAGCTCCTGATTTCATTGATCCATTCTATAGGGTTTTAGTCTATTTATTTCTTCTCTAATCTTTATTATTTCCCTCTTTCTACTGGCTTTGGTTTTATTTGTTCCTCTTTTTCTAGTTCTTGGTGTATAAAGTTAGGATTTTTTTTTAGATCTTTCTCTTAATTAATTATGCTATAAATTTCCCACTCGGTACTGCTTTTGCGGCACCCCATAAGTTTTGACATATTGTGTTTCCATTTTCTTGTGTGTGTGTGTGTGTGTGTGTGTATTTTATTTCCCTTCTACACTTGTGACCCATTCGTTGTTCAGGACTGTGTTATTTAATTTCCGCATATTTGTAGTTTTCCAGCTTTCCTCTTGCTGTTGTTTTCTTGTTTCATACCACCATGGTTGGAAAAGATATTTGTTATTATTTCAGTCTTCTTAAATTTCCTGAGACTTGTTCGTGTCCTATCATATAATCAACCATGGAGAATGTTCTGGGTACACAGATTTCCTGCTGTTGGATGGAATGTTCTAGAATGTCTGGTAGGTTCTTTTTCTAGTTTTTCTGTTATTCAAGTCCACAGTTTCCTTGTTGACATATTTATTGCTGAAAGTGGGGTTTGAAATCCCTTACTATGATTGCATTCTTGTGTATTTCTCCCTTCAGATCTGTTAGTATTTGCTTAATATATTTAGGTGCTCTGATATTGGGTGCATATGTTTATAATGGTTATATATTGTTTGACCCCTATATTATATAATAATCTTATTTTTCTCTTGTTACCATTTTTGGTGGAAAGTCTGTTTTGTCTGATAAATTTTATCCCTGCTTTCTTATGGTTTCCACTTGCATTGAATACCTTTTTCCATCCCTTTGCTATGAGTCTATGTGTGTCATTAAAGCTATAGTGAATCTCTTGTAGTCAGCATATATTTGGATCTTCTCTTGCTTCTGTCTACCAACTCTGTGCCTTTTGATTGGTGAATTCAATCCATTTACATTTATAGTTATGTGTAAGAACTTACTAATGTTATCTTATTAAGTGTTCTGATGTTTTGTATTACCATTGTTTCTTTTTTCCTCTCTTTCTGCCTATCTTTGTAACCTGGTGATTTTCCATGGTGATATGCTCTGTTTTCCTTCCTTTTTTTTATTGAGATAAAATTGATATATACATTATGTGAGTTTGAGGTATACAACCTGTTGTTTTGATGAATTTTTATATTCAAATATGATTACTACAGTAGCATTAGCTAACTCCTTTATTATATAATTTTCATCTTTTTGTGTGTTGATTACAAATTAGATCTAGTCTCTTAGCAAATTTAAACAGTATTTATCTTTCTCCGATTTACCTCAGCATAATGCCATCAAGGTCTATCCCTGTTGTCACAAATGGCAGATTTTCCTTCCTTCTCATGGTTGAACAATTTGTGTGTGTGTGTGTGTGTGTGTGTGTGTGTGTGTGTTCTTTATCCATTATCCATTGACAGACATTTAGGTTTTTTCCCATATCTTGGCTATTGTGAATAATGCTGAAATAAACATGATTATGCCAGTATTTCTTGAGATACCTCAATTCCTCAGATTTATACTGAGGAGTGGGATTGCTGGATCATATGGTAGTTCAGTTTGTAATTTTCTGAGGAACCACCATACTGTTTCCATAATAGCTGTACCAATCTACATTTCTACCAACAGTGTGTAAGAGTTCCCTTTCTCCTTGGCAACATTGTTTATCTGTTGTCTTTTTGATAAAAGCCATTCTAACAGGTATGAGGTGATATCTAACTGTGGTTTTGATTAGCATTTCACTGATGATTAGTGGTGTGGAGCATTCTTTAATGTGCCTGTTGGCCATCTGAAGTCATATTTAGAAAAATGCTAGTCAGGTCCTCTGCCCATTTTTCAATCGGATTATTTGGTTTTCAGCTATTGACTTGTATGTGCTCTTTATATTTTTGGATATTAGTCCTTTACTTAATATAAGATTTGTGAATAATTTCTCCCATTCTGTAGGTTGCCCTTTCAACCTAGTGATTTATTTCTTGTTTTCTTTGCTGTGCAGAAGCTCTTTAGTTTAATGTAATCCCACTTATTTATTTTACTTTTTATTGTCCGTTCTTTGGGTACTTATCCAAAAAAAAAAAAAAATCGCCTATACCAATATCAAGAATTTTCTTCCAAGAAAATCCAGAAATGGAACCACAACTATATGGTCAACTGATCTTCAACAAAGCAGGAAAGAATATCCAATGGAAAAAAGACAGTCTCTTCAACAAATGGTGTTGGGAAAACTGGACAACAACATGCAGAAGAATGAAACTGGGCCACTTTCTTACACTATACACAAAAATAAATTCAAAATGGATGAAAGACCTAAATGTGAGATAGGAAACCATCAAAATCCTAGAGGACAACACAGGCGACAACCTCTTTGACCTCGACCATAGCAGCTTCTCACCAGAAACATCACTGTATGCAAGGGAAACAAAAGCAAAAATGAACTATTGGGACTTTGTCAAGATAAAAAGCTTCTGCACAGCAAAGGAAACAATCAACAAAACTAAAATGCAGCCTATGGAATGAGAGAAGATATTTGCAAATGACATATCTTATAAAGGGTTAGTATCTACAATCTATAAAGGACTTATCAAACCCAACACCCAAAAAACAAATAATCCAGTTAAGAAATGGGCAAAAGACATAAATAGACATTTCTCCAAAGAAGACATCCAGATGGCTAACAGACACATGAAAAGATGCTCAACACCATTCATCATCAGGGAAATACAAATCAAAACCACCATGAGATATCACCTCACACCTGTCAGAATGGCTAAAATTAACAACACAGAAACTACAGATGTTGGGGAGGATGTGGGGAAAGGGGTACCCTCTTGCAATGTCAGTAGGAATGCAAACTGGTGCAGCTACTCTGTAAAACAGTATGGAGGTTGTTCAGAAAATTAAAAATAGAAATATCCTGTGACCCAGCAATTGCACTACTAGACATTTACACAAAGGATACAAAAATACAGATTGAAAGGGTACATGCACCCTGATGTTTATAGCAGCATTATTTACAATAGCCAAACTATGGAAAGAGTCCAAATGTCTGTTCACTGATAAATGGATAAAGAAGAGGTGGTATATATATATATATATATATATATATATATATATATATATATATATAGGAATATGATTCAGCCATCAGAAAGAATGAAATCTTGCCATTTGCAATGATGTGTATAGAGCTAGAGTGTATTATGCTAAGGGAAATAAGTTAGAGGAAGACAAATACCATATGATTTCACTCATATGTGGAATTTAGGAAACAAAACAGATGAACATATGGGAATGGGGGAAAAAAGGGAGAGAGGGAAGCAAACCATAAGAGACAATAGAGAACAAACTGAGGGTTGATGGAGGGATGTGGGTGGAAAATGGGCTAAATGCGTAATGAGTATTAAGGAAGGCACTTGTTGTGATGAGCACTGGGTGTTATATGTAAGTGATGAATCACTAAATTCTACTCCTGAAACCAGTATCATATTATATGTTAACTAAGTAGAATTTAAATTAAAATTTGGAGAAAAAAAATTTCCATATGTTTTGTTCTTGGAGTGTTATGGTTTCAGGTCTTACATCTAAAACTTTGACCCAATTTGAGTAAACTTTGTGAGTGGGATAAGATAGAGGCACAGTTTCATTATTTTACATGTGAATATCTTCTTTTCCCAACACCATATAATGAAGATTATCTTTTTCTCATTCCTTGTCATAAATTAGTTAACTATATATGTGGGGGTTTGTGTCTCGACTCTCTGTTCTGTTCCACTGATCCATGTTCCTGTTTTAATGTCAGTACCATACTGTTTGAATATTATAGCTTCACAATATAGCTTAAAATTAGGTATTGTGATCCTTCCAGTTCTATTCTTTCTCAGGATTGCATTGGCTATTTGGGTTCTTTTGTGGTTTCATATAAATTTTAGTATTGCTTATTCTGTTTTTTGTGAAAATGCTGCTGGAATTTTGATAAGGATTGCATTGAATCTGTAGATTGCTTTCAGTAGTATGAACATTTTCATGATGTTAATTTTCTGATCCAAGAATATGGGATATCTTTCCATCTTTTTTTATCTTCTTGAATCTCTTCCATCAGTATCATAATTTTCAGTGTTCAGGTTTTTCATCATATTGGTTAAATTTATTCCTAAGTATTTTATTGTTTTCAATGCTATTTTAAATAAGATTACTCTCTTCATTTCTTTTTCGGAGACTTCATTATTATTGTATAGAAATGCAACTGATGGGGTACCTGGGTGGCACAGCTGGTTAAGCATCTGCCTTCAGCTCAGGTCATGATCCTGGGGTCCTGGGATCAAGCCCCACCTTGGGCTTCCTGCTCAGCAGGGAGCCTGCTTCTCTCTGGGTGGTTCTCCCCACCCACCCCCTGCTGGTGTTTCTCTCACATGCACACGTGCTCTCTCTTGCTCTCTCTCAAATAAATGAATAGAATTTCTTTAAAAAAGAAATGCAACTGATTTCTGTATGCTGATTTTTGTAACCTGCAAGTTAACTAAAGTCATTTATTCTCTCCGTTCGAGTGGAGTCTTTATATTTATATATAGTTTTCTCTATATAAGATCATGTCATCTGCAAATAGAGGTAATTTTACTTCTTCCTTTTTGATATGGATGCCTTTTATTTCTTTTTCTTACCTAATTACCCTGGTTAGGGCTTCCAGTAGTATGTTTAATAGAAATAGTGGTAATAGGCAATCTTGTCTTGTTCCTGATTTTAAAGGGAAAGATTTAACTTTTCAACACTGAGTGTGATGTTTGCTTGGAGCTTATCATATGTGGGCTTTATTGTGCCAAGGAGCATTCCTTCTCTACCCAATTTGTTGATAGATGTTATTTTGTTGCTGTTGTTTCTAAGATAATTTTTGAACTGATTATTTCAAATCAAAGGAGTTTAATGTTCAGAGACAGACTGTGGAATTTGTTTATTGTTTTATCAGGAAAAGTGTTTTGTCAAATACTTTTTCTGTATTACTTGAGATGACCATATGATTTTTATCTTTCATTCTGTTAATGTGGTGTATCACATTTATTAACTGATAGGTGTTGAATCATCCTTGCACCAAGTAATAAATCCTACTAGGTCATGTAGCATGATTTTTTTAATGTGTTATTGAATTTGGTTTGCTAATATTTTGTTGAGGATTTCTGAAGGTATATTCATCAGGGATATTGGCCTGTAATTTTCTATTCTTGTTATGTCCTTGTCTGATTTTGGCATCAGGACACTCTTGTAAAATTGGTTTGGAAGTGTTCCCTCTTATTATTTGGGAAGAGTTGAGAATGACTGGTATTAAATCTTATTTAAGTGTTTGTTAGAATTCAGTAGGGAAACCATATGGTCCTGGGGTTTTCTGTGTTGAGAGGTTGTTTGTTACTGATTCAATCTTCTTATTTGTCTGTTTAGATGGTCTCTTCCTGATTCAGTCTTTGTAAGTAATACATTTCTAGGAATTCATCCATTTTTTCTAGGTTATCCACTTTGTTGGCATACAATCATTCTTTGCAGTCTCATAATCCTATTTCTGTGGCATCATTTATAATGTATCCTCTTTCATACCTGATTCTGAGAATTCTCTCTTCTTTTCTCAGTTAATCTTGGTAAAGGTTCTCAGTTTTGCTTTTCAAAGATCTAGATCTTGTTTTTCATCTATTTTATTCTGTTTCTGAGCTCTGTCTCATTTATTTCATATCTTTGTGATTTTCTTTCTTCTAACTTTCTGCTAACTTTTGTCATTTTTCCAGTTTTTGAGATGTAAAGTGTGGGTGTTTGGGATATTTCCTGTCCCTTAATGTAGGCATTTGTTGCTATAAACTTCCCCTCTGGAGCTTGCTTTTGCAGCATCCTGTAAGTTTTGTAAGTTGTGCCTCTGTTTTCATTTGTTTCAAGATATTTCTTGATTTCCCTTTTGATTTCCTCTTTGACATACTGGTTGTGCAGAAACATGTGTTTTAATCTCCAGCTTTTTATGAAACTTCCAGCTTTCCTCCTGTTACGGATTTCTAGTTCATTGCATTGTGGTCTGCAAAGATTCTTGGTATGATTTCAATCTTCTTACATTTGCTAAGACATGTTTGGTGACTTACCATGTGAACTCTCCTGAAGAATATTTCTTGTATGCTTGAGAAGAATGTATACTGCTGGTGCTGTGTGGAAATTTCTGTATACGTCTGTTAGGTCTATTTAGTCTAAAACGTCATTCAAGTCTATTAATTCCTTACTGATTTTCGGTCTGAATAATTCGCATTGTTGTAAGTCGTGTATTGAAGTCCCCTACTATTATTGCATTGCTGTCTATTTTTTGCTTCAGATCTGTTAATTATTTAATATCTTAGGTAGGCTAATATGGGCACTTATATGTTTAGAATTGTTATGTTTCCCTCATGAACTTACTCCTTTATCAATATATAATGACTTCCTTTCTCTCTTGGTACACTCTGACTGAAAATCTATTTTGTCTGGTATAAGTATAAGCTACCTCTGTGCTCTTTGGGTTCCATCTGGCTGAAGTATCTTTTTCCATCTCTTCATTTTCAGCCCGTGAGTGTCCTTAAAACTTAAGAGAGTCTCTTGTAAGAAGCATAGAGTTTTGTTTTTTCATCACTCAGCCACTGTATCTTTTAATGGCAAAATGTAAGCATTAATATTTAACGTCATTATTGATAAGAAATTTCTATCACCATTTTATTGTTTTCTGATTGTTTTGTATTTTATTTTTTCCTCTCTTGCTGTCTTTCTTTGTGAGTTGATGATCTTTTGTAGTGGTATGCTTTTGTTCTTATTTTATCACTTTTAAATGTATAAAATAAGGCTTTTGCTTTGTGGTTATCATGAGGATTTCATAGTACATCTAATAATTGTCTATTTTAAGCTGAATACGATTTCAGTTGCATAAGTAATTTCTATCCATTTACTTTTCAACCAACCCCCATGATTCATGCTGATGTCTCAATTTATATCTTTTTATTTTGTGTATTCATTAATTAATAATAATAGTATTATAGCTATTATAGTTATTTTCAATATTTTTGTCTCAACCTATGTTTGTCTTCAAAGTGATTTACACACCACCATTGCAGTATTAGACTATTTTGAATTTGACTATGTGTTTATTTTTACCAGTGAATTTTATACTTTCACATGTTTTCATGTTACTAATTACTATCCTTTTGTTTTAGCTTGAAGAACTCAAGCATTCCTTATAGTGCAGGTACAATGGTGATAAATTCCTTCAAGTTTTGTTAGTCTAGGAAAGTCTTTATCTTTCTGTCATTTCTGAATGAGAGCTTGCTGAGCAAGATACTCTTGGTTGACTTTTTTCTTTGAACATTTTTAATATATCCTACTATTATTTCCTGGCCTGCAAGGTTTCTACTGAGAAATGTGCTTATAGCCTTATTAGGATTCACTTGTATAAGATGATTCTATTTTCTCTTGCTTCTTTCAAAATTCTATCCTTGTATTTGATTTTTGAGAGCTTGATTATAATGTGTCTCACTGAAGATCTCTTTGGGTTAAATATGAGGATATTTTAGTTTCCTGTACTAGGATGGCCATTAGCACTCTTCAGATTTGGGGAGTTTTCAGCCATTATTTCTTTAAATAGGTTTCTCTCACTTTTTCCCTCTCTTCTACTTCTAGCACTGTCATAATGCAGATACTCCTTCTTTGAATTGTGTCTTAGAGTCTCATAGTTCTTCTTCACTCTTTTTTATTCTAATTTCTTTATTCTCTTCCGACTAGATGATATCAACAGATGTGTGTTCCAGCTCATGGATTCTTTCTTCTGCCCAAATGAACCTGTTGTTGAAACTGTCTGTTGCATTTTTGTTTTACTTATTGTATTTCTTATTTCCAGAATTTGTTTGTTTCTTATGACTGCTATTTCTTTTTTTTAAAAAGATTTTATTTATTAGAGAGAGAGCGTGTGTGCACAAGTGGGGGGTGGGGGAGAGGAAGAAGCAGACTACCCACTGAACAGGGAGCCTGACATGGGGCTCAATCCAGGACCCCAAGATCATGACCTGAGCCAAAATCAAACGCTTAACTGTGATTGATCACCCAGGTGCCCCATGACTTCTATTTCTTTGTTGAACTTCTTGTATTGTTCATTTATTGTTTTCCTTAGTCCATTCATTTGTTCGTGTTCTTTTGAATCTCACAAAGCTTCCTCAAAATAACTATTTCAAATTATTTTTCAGATAACTCACAAATCTCTATTTCTTTTGGGGTCATTTACTGGAATATTATTGTGCTCCTTTGGTGATGTCATGTTTCCTTGCCTTTTTGTGTTTCTGATGGCTTTGTGTTGATGTCTGCACATCTAAAGGTTCAGTGACCTAGTCTTTTCAGCATGGCTTCAGTGGGTAAAGACTTTCACCTAGCAATTTCTATAAGGGCACCAGTTTAGTGGAATGCAGCATCTTTTGTTGCTCAAAAGGCACAATGATGTAGTCTCCATTCTACTCCATCAGTTGAGGGTGATGTTTATCTGACTGCAGAGATTTTCTGTATCTATGACTACATAGGACCTGTAAGTGGTAGTGACAGGTAGAGCTATTGGGATCTTTGGAGGTGAAGGCTGTGGATGCTTCTCTTCTTTTTTCCAATGGGCAGAAGTTCTAGTTCTAGCCTTCTTGGCACCTGCTCTGGTTTGTTGGCACTCAGAGCACTCATAACAGTATTGGGACCAGGATCCTAGGATCAGGTATACATGGAACTACCACAGCACCTGGGGCCTAGAGCACAGGCCACTTGCTGAGCACGGGTACTGGTGTCTAGGGTGTGAAAGTGTGTAGATATCCCATAGTACTAGTTCTCAGGGACTCACCACTGTAACTCTGGCTGGCGGGTGGAGGGGGTGAAGCAGCAGTGGCACAGGCCCTGGGATGGCAAGATGGAGTGGTATCTTGGGACCAGGGGCAGGGTGCATTAGTAGTACAGCCTGGGGATGTTGGGTCAAAGTCTCAATTCTGGCCCTAGGGGGCAGTCACAAGATAGCATGATTCCAAAGGTGGTCTCTTATATCCACATGAAGGACCTGAAGTGCTTGGCTCACAGTAGTGCCTGCATGGCCCTGGCAATATTCAGTGCTGTGATTTTTGGACCCAAGGAGTTGACTTGGACCTAGTGACTGGCAGAACTATGACATGCATCCAGAGTGGGGCTCAGGGCAGGAATACCACCCCTGGGAATAATGATTCAGAGCATCAGTCTGGAAGGGGAGTGGAGTTCAGGGTAGTAGCAGCCCAGTCCTAGCAATGATGGGTCAGGACCTCAAACTGCCAATGTGGGGATAGGCCTTAGGGCAGGTGCAGTGCCCTTTGCAATGACAATTCAGAGCTATGACTTAAAACCCAGTGGTGGGACTCAGGATGGCAGCAGCAACCAAAATGGCAGCCAAAGCTTGACTTGAGGTCCTGGATGTGAACCTTAGGGCAAAGGATGCTGTCCCAGTAATGGTGGGACAAAGCCATGACATGGGACCAGAGGTGGGCAAAGAGGAGCAGCATCTCTGATCTCCTATATGGTGAGATGCTATGTGTGGCACCCAACCCCTGAATGCAGGGCACAGGAACAACTGTGGCCTCTAGGGACAAGTCTCCCTTCAGCAACAGTCCTAGCCTCTGGAAGTTGATGCAGAGCGGCATTTTAGGCCACTCTGTCACAAGGGTGAGTGTTGGATGAACACTGTGGATAACTTCTATAGCAAAGGTTGCAAACTTCTAGAGTGGTGGGGCTTGCTTCTTCTGCTCTCCTTTTCTCTGTGTTGTGTACTTTCTCTGGTGGGATCTCCTCTGCCCCCTGCCCAGGGTGACTCCTGAGTTGGGGGTGGAGAGACACAGAAAACGTACTTCCTGTATTTCCCATGCTGCCATCCTTAATTTTAAAGCTTTAATGGGATTTTGCTTGTTCTGTGTAGTCCGGAGCTTTCCCTGAGCTCTTTCTTCAGTCTATATTTATTTACTGCCCTTAATATTTTTTGAGTGTGGAGAGGAGACAAGAATTGGGACCTCCTAACCTTCCACCTTGCAGATGTCACTCTGGTTTCCTTTTACTTTTCTTTTATGAACGTACTCTAGGTTTTTGCTTTGTGGTTACTATGAGGGTTATATAATACATCTCATAGATAAAATAGTTCAATTTAGGGGCGCCTGGGTGGTTCAGTCAGTTAAGCATTTGCCTTCGGCTCAGGTCATGGTCCCGGGGTCCTGGGATCAAGTCCTGCATCAGCTCCTTGCTCAGCAGGAGCTTGCTTTTCCCTCTGCCTGCCGCTGTCCCTGCTTGTGCACGTTCTCTCTCCCAGACAAATAAAATCTTTAAAAAAAAATAGTTCAATTTAACTGATAGCAACTTAACTTTGATTACCCACAAAAAATGTACCCTTTCTTTCTCCCTTTTATATTTTTGATGACATGAGTGACCTCTTTTCATGTTGTGTATTCATTAACAAATCATAGTAACTATAATTATTTTAATACTCTTCTTTAATCTTTATGGTATAATTAAATGATTAACACACCATCTTATTACAGAATTAGTTTTCTGAGTCCGGCTGTATATTTACCTCTATCAATGTACTGTGTGCTTACTTATGTTTTCATGTCACTGATTAACATCTTTTTAATTTCACCTCAAAGAATTCCTTTCAGCATTTCTTGCAAGGTAGATCTAGTGGTGAATTCCCTGGTCTTTTGTTTGTCTGGGAAGTCTTTATTTCTCCTTCACATCTGAAGGATTATTCTTGATTGGCAATTTCTTTCCAGCTTACTGGATATGCCAGTCTACTCTCTCCTGATCTGTAGGGCTTCTGCTGAGAAATATGGTGACAGCCTAATAGGGCTTCTTTGTAGGTTAGTTTTTTTTTCCCTTGATTGCTTTTAGAATCCTCTCTTTATCTTAATTTTTCACAGTGTCATGATAATGTGTCTTGGAAAAGATTTTTTTGCATTTAGATAAGAGTGATCTGTTAGCTTTGTGAACTAGGATGTCTAAGTCCTTCCCCAGGTTTGGGAAGTTCTCAGCTATTTTTTTTTAATAAATTTCTTCCCCTCTTACCCTTCTATTTCTGGAATCCCAATTATCCTAATATTTGTTCATTTGTTGGAGCCTATAGATCACACAGGCTTTTTCTGCCCTCATTCTTTTTCCTTTGTTCTGCTTTGACTTGGTTGTTTCAAAATTCCTGTATTCTAGTTTACTTATTTTATCTTCCATTTCTTGGAAAAATTCCTCGTACCATCTCCACTTACTAGGCTTTCTCCCATCACAGCACTAGGAACTGCACACAAGGAGCTGGCCACACACTGAGGAGAAATATAGGTTTAGAACTCAGAGCAATTGGGGTGCCTGTGGACCTTGTGGGGAGATCTTTGGTTGAGGTACTCCCAGAGGCTCATGACTGTGCTCTCTGCTGAAGTCATGGGTATAGTCAGAAAGAACTGCACCCATTTAATACCCTTTGATATTCCCATCAGGGGAATATCAGTACTCTGGCGGCTGCTGGAGAGAAATAGGTTTGTTCAACCATGTCCCACACAACTCACTCACTGCTCTCTTTTTCCACTGTGGGAGAGGTCTCCACTATTTGGATAGTTCAGCTCCATGCAGTGTTGCCTTGGGGGAATCGGCAGTGCTAGAAAAATTCCTCTTACCATCTGCACTATGACCAAACCTTAAAATAAAATATGTGTATATATATGTGTACATATAGATTATAAATACATATTTGTATAGATTATGAATATAAGTATATTTGTATAGATTATAAATATATACTTTTTTTTTTTACTCCAATGGCATTCTGGATCTCCAGTTGGGAAGGATGGACTTCTGCAAATTCTTTCTTATCTGTGGGTATCTGCCTAGGTCAGCATTCTTCAGGTTTTACTAACCATGGCAAGAGGGTTAGAGTATGTTGCTAGCTCTGCTTATTCCAGAGCCAGTACCAAGGCTTATCTGCCTATTACCAAATATATAGGTTAATAAGACTCCCTTGACATATGATGCTGGATCCTACAACACCCACAAGGCACTTCTGTTCATGGATAGATGTCTTATTTATTGTTTAAAATGGTGGACAAAAAGATGGAGTATCTTACACCACCCTGAATCTGATGTCACTCAACTACCTTTGAGAACTTAATAATATGAACTTAAAACAGTTTCCAGTTTTATGTCCTGGTCCAGAATTATACAGTGAGGAAAGCACGTACCAAGTAAGAAGAGCTCCAGGACCCATGTGTGTGTCCAACCCCCACCCCCACCCCAAGATCTAGCATCAGAAACAGAACTCTGCTCTCAGAGTACCCAAGACCAAAGATCAGCAAGGAGAGACTGTCATAGCCCTCCAAGTCGGGTCAAAAGTCCCACACAGTCACCCAGTGTCTCTGTTCAGCCACACTGATCTCAGGGGCTCCACAGTCTGCAAATCTCATGGCCATCTTTCCTCAACCAACCTCCTTTGCTAACAGCCTGGTTAGTTGTTACTGTGGTCTGTTTCCAAGGCTTCCAAAATGGTTTCCAGTTCTCCACCCAATGAGAGTTCAAACTATGTCACCTTATACAATAACACCATTTTTGCTTTGTAAGACTGGCAAATGAGAGAGAAGGGAAACAACCCAACTCCAAACATAAGCTCAACTTTTTGAAGATACTTGGACCCAAATCTTTTATGGAAGATTCCTAGAAAATAAGACTATAACTTGTCCTGCATTTATGTACTACAACGTCCCTCTTTAATGCCTTACAGATGTTCTACATTATGTAATAAGCCACAGGGTGGCCAGTGTGAAGGTCCCAGTCCTCATGTTCTGACTTGATCCAAAGTTAGAAATACTGAAAACTACTATCATTGGGTATCAAGCAGGGAATGATTACTATGAGTACTTATGCAGGAACTAGGCCATGAGTCAGTCTTCCCCTGTCTCTGTTGGTTATCATACCATTGCACCCTTTATGTTTTCCTCTTAATTTTTCTCATAATTTCTTCCTAGTTTTTCATTTTCCCCCAAGTTAGGTGTGTTTCCAAGGTAAAGACCTTAGATACAGAAGTTTTCTGTTCTTGGAAGGTTAGAAAGAATTCAACTATAAAAAATATCTGAGAATGGCTCCTTTTTTCAGTGGAAAGTAGATCTTTAGTCACCTTAAAAATTTGTTCTGTTGTTAGGGTCTATTCATGTTTCATAGTTGCTAATTTGTATTTTTCTAGAAAATTATCCATTTCCTCTACGTTTTCAAACAGCTCATGGATTTGTAGATATCCCTTTATAATTATTTTCACCATGCACATAGCTCTGTTTGGATCTCCATTTCCACTTCGAATGCTGTATATGTCTGTTTTCCTTTCCACCCAACCTCTATATGTTGGGCTTTCTTAGCCCTCTTCTCTGTGCCACTTGCTTTCTTAGAAAACCTCACCTGTAGTCATGACTTCAGTTACCACCCATGTTCTAAACAGTTTCAAACTTTATCTTCAGGTCTGAACTTTTCCCTGAGCTCTAGAACTGTTAATCTTCACTGCCTAACCTAACTCTCCTTCTGGACATGTCAAAGGCATCTCATATATGTTGTATAAAATGTAACTCATCATTCTCTCTAAGTCTGGATATTCTCTACTGTTTCTTATTTCAGTGAATGGCATCACCGTCACCTGTCAGCCCTGTATCTACATTAATTCCTATCTGTTGCGTGTCCTAAATACCTCTTGATTCCATCCACTTTTCTCCATCACTGCCACCACTATCAAGTTACAAGAAGCACTCTCTTGGATGACCATACTGTCTGCTAACTGGGTTCCACGTATTACCTTTTGTCTGCTCTCTCATGGATTCTCTCTATATAGAGCAAGCAATCTTTTTTAATTTAATTTTGAAATAAACTTACAGAAAAGTTGCATAGATATTTACAGTTGTTATAACTTTTTAAAAAAGATTTTACTTATTTAGGGGCAGCTGGGTGGCTCAGTTGGTTAAGTGACTTGCCTTCGGCTCAGGTCATGATGCCAGGGTCCTGGAATGGAGCCCTGCATTGGGCTCCCTGCTCAGCCGGGAGCCTGCTTCTCCCTCTCCTGCTCCCCCTGCTTGTGTTCTCTCTCTCTCTCTGTCAAATAAAATCTTTAAAAAAAAATGTTTCCTTATTTAGAGAGAATGTGCAAGTGGGGGGAGGGAGAGAGGGAGAGAGAGAATTTCAAGCAGACTCCATGCTGAGTGCAGAGCCAAACGTGGGGCTTGATCTCACAACCCTGAGATCATGACTTGAACTGAAATCAAGAGTCAGACAGACGCTTAACTGACTGAGCTACCCAGATACCCCAAGTTTTTATAACTTTTTGATGTATTGACCCCTTTATATAAAGACCTTTGTCCACGAGACAAAGACCATCTTTGTCTCTTTTTATCATTTTTAGTTTAAAGTCTACTTTGTCTGTTATAAGTATAGCTACCCCTGGTTTTGGGGGGAATTTATTTTTTGGTTGTAATTTGCTTGAAAAAATTTTTTTTCCATCCCTTCACTCTCAGTCTGAGTTTAAGGGTACAGTGAATCTCTTGTAGGTAGAACATAATTGGATTTTATTTTCTCATCTATTCAGCTATTCTGTGCCTCCTGATTGGAGAATTCAATCCATTTACATTTAAAGTTGTTATTGACATGTAAGGACTCATTATTGCCATCTTATTGTTTTCTGTGTTTTATAAATCCGTTGTTCCTTATTTCATGTCCTGCTATCTTTTTTGTGTTTTGATGTCTTGTGGTATCAGTATAATCTTGACTTCTTTATAATTCTCTTGTGGTTATTCCCTTGTAATTACTATGAAACTTATATAAAATATCTTAAAATTACAACTATATAAAATTATAACCATTTTAAACTAATAACAAATTAACTTCAATAGAATTCCTACACTTTACAATTTACTTCTCATCCCCCTCACATTTGAGGTTAATGTTACAATTTACATATTTTTATATTGTATAACTAGTACAGATTATTGTAGTATGATTTTTTTTTACTATCTTTGTTTTTAACTTTTAAACTAGAGTTATAAGTGAATTATGCACCACCATTACCATATTACAGAATTTAATTTGGACTATATATTTACCATTACCAGGGGATTTTACACTACCATCTTATGTTTTTATGATGTTACTTATCATCTTTTTATTTACAAGCAAAGAACTTCCTTAGAATTTATTGTAAAGCAAGACTACTGGTGATGAATTCCCTCAGCTTTTGTTTATTTGGGAAAGTCTTGATCTCTCTATTTCTGAAAGACAGCTTTGCTGGGTATTGTGTTCTTGGTTGACATCTTTTTCCTTTAAATATTTTGAATATGTCACCCCATTCTCTTCTGGCCTGGAAAGTTTCCATTTTCAGATCTGCTAATAGTTTTATGGAAGTTACCTTGTATGTAGCTTTTCTCTTTTGCTGCTTTCAAAATTCTTTGTCATTGATTTTTGAGGTTAATTATACTGTATCTCTATATCACCTTCTTCTGGTTCAACCTATCTGGGGTACTTGGAGCCTCTTGTGTCTGGATGTCTTGTGCCTTTCCCAGGTTTGTAAATTTTCAGCCATTATTTATTTAAATATGCTCTCTATGACTTTTTCTTTCTCATCTTCTGGAATTCCCACAATTTGAATACTGTTTCTTTGCATTCTGTTCCATAAGTACTGTAGACTTTCCTTTTTTGTTCTTTTTTTTTCTTTTTGCTTCTCTGGATAGATAATTTTGAATGTCTTATTTTTCAGGTTGCCAGTAATTTCTTCTGTCAAGTCTGTTTTTGAAACTCTATTAAATTCTTCAGCTTAGTTATTGTATTTCCTAGCTGTAGTATTTTTGTTTTTGTTTTACCATTTTTATTTCTTTCTTGAACTTCTTGATTAGTTCATGCATTTTTTCCTAATTTCATTTAGTTACCTGTGTGTTATTGTAATTTGTGAAAATTCTTTAAGAGATTATTCTGAATTATTTGTCTGATGGTTCTTAGAGCTCCACATTTTTAAGGTTATTTACTAGAGATTTATTTGGTTTTTTGGTAGTGTCATATTTACCCGATTTTTTATTTTTTATTTTTTTGTGGTCCTTGATTCCTTACATTGGTATCTGCACATCTGAGTAAGCAGGCTTCTCTTTCAGAATTTGCAGGTTTGTTTTGGCATAGACAGTTCTTCACTAGTCAACTGAGTTTGGGTTTCGGGATGTCTGTTGGTAACTTACTTGGGCAGGAGGTGCCTGATATTAGGGGTTATTTTTGTGCAAGGCCACTGTTCAAGCTCCAAGGTCAGGCATGGAGTGGGGATGTGTTACTTACTGAGAACAGCTGCAGATGATGGCAACCCAGTTCCCTGCCCAAGTGAGGCTGTAGGATTGTTTCCAGAGTTTCCTGGATTCTCTCATCAGGCTTACAATGTTAGGACTGGGTATTGTTCTCAGCAATAAGTGGGGCTATCAATTAGTTTCCTTGAATTAGTGGGGCAGCAGAACAGTTCTGAGGTTCTGCAGGGCTCATTGTTTGGAAACAGCGTCATGCAAGAATGCACACTGAGCGGGTGAGGCCATTTGTTTTCCTCTGCAGCCATGGGCTGTGCTCTCTGTTCAGGTTCCACTGTTGAGCACAGCTGTGGGATGTGTGATGCAGCTTCCCAGGTGCTCTGTAAGTCTCCCTGGTAAGGCAGACTGAAGTCTCTATCCAGCAATAAATGGGGCTATGAATTAGAATTCCTGCTTGGGTACAGCAGGAGAAGCAGCTCCCAAGCCACTTTATAAGTAAGGCTCTTTGTTTGGGGTCTTGAGTTAAGCGGACCTCTACTCCAAATTTCCTGGCTGAACAGGGCCATGGCTTGGCTCTGAGGGTGATCAGTGCTGCCCTCATGCCTCTTGGCTCCAGCACTGCTGGGTTACATAGCAGTTTCCAGGTGTTTTTGTTAGCCTTTCCTGTCAGGTGGATCTGGGAGACATTCCACAGTGGATGGCAGAGGCATAACCTACGCTTAGCAGGAGAAGCCTCTATGCCCGGTGCTGGATTTTCCCTGCGAGGGATTAGCTCTGCCCATCCACCTCTCAGCTTGAGCCTTGCCAGGTGTACTTGCCAGCCTTTCTTGTCAGATAGAGCTGGGGGCCATGCTCTAAGGCAAAGGGAGCTGTGACTTAGTCCTCCTGCCCCAGGTGGGGGCTGGTATGGCCCACTTCAGGCAACTCCCAAATTTTCCAAACAGGCTTTCTGTTTGAGAGTAGGGGGAGGGAGCAAGAGCCATACTTACTCCCTAGTCAGTGTGCCTATGACGAGCTCTTCTGCCTGGGCATGGACAGACCATGCTCCAGGACTGGTAAAACTCCTTGTTTGAGGAACTGAATGAAGCAGACATATATCCCATTAGTTCCCTTGTCAGTGTGTGCCACCAGCTTGGTTCTACAGATGAGCAAAGATACAAGTTGGGACTACAACTGGGCTCTGTAGGTAGGAATTCGGTTTGCCAATATCAAAGTGTGGGTGTTTACAATACCCTCTCCCCTTCTCCATCATAATCGGTTCCCAGTGCTTGAGCTTGGCATATTCCCCTGCTATTCCCATGGGGTAAAATCAGAGTAGACCCTCACAACATGACCCACAATACTAGAGGGAACTGTATGTCACCTGAGACTCTCTCTTCACATTGGAAAAGCCATGGGCCCAGTGGATACCTCTTAGCATGGTTCTGCAGTGACCTCAGGAAAGAGCAGTTGGGGGTCCTTTGTTGTTCAACAGAAAGTTTATGATTATTGGTTCTAGTTCTGTGAAAAATATTGGTATTTTCATGAGGATTGCATTGAATCTGCTGACTGCTTTTGATAGGATGGACATTTTGACAATATTAATTCTTCCAATTCATGCATGTTGTATCTTTCCGTTTATTTGTATCCTCTTAAATTTCTTTCTTCAGTGTTTCACCATTTTTACAGTTAAATTTATCCCTAAGTATTTTATTTACTTTATTCATTCATTCATTCATTCATTCCACTCCATGCCCAACATGAAGCTCAAACTCATGACCTCGAGATCAAGAGTCACATCCTCTACTGACTGAGCCAGACAAGTGCCCCTATTCCTAAGTATTTTTTTGATGCAGTTGTAAATGGGATTTTTTTCTTAATTTCTTTTTGCCAATTTGTTTTTAGTGTACAGAAATGCAACATATTTCTTTGTATTGATTTTATATCCTGGAACTTTACTGAATTCATCTATTCTAATAGCATTATAGTAGAATATAGTATCATGTCATCTGCAAATGGTGATAGTTTTACTTTTTGTTACTATTTTAAATATTTTTTATTTCTTGTCTGATTGCTGTGGCTAGGATTTCTAATACTGTGTTGGATAAAAGTGGTGAGAGTCTTGCTCCTATTCTAGAACAAAAATTCTTCAGTTTTTTTACCATTGAGTATGGTGTTAGCTGTGGTTTTGTCATATGCAGCCTGTATTATGTTGAGGTATGTTCCCTCCATACCCACTTTGTTGGGAGTTTTAACCATGAATATATGCTGTATTTAAAAATGCAAAAAGCATTAAGATAATCATATCTTTTCATCCTTTCTCTTATTAATTAGAATTATCACATTGATTTGTGATTATTGAACTATCCTTGCCTTCCTGGAATAAATCCCACTTGATCATTGGGTCCTGGGGTGACCTGTAACACAATCCTCCCTGGTCACCATAACCAGGTGCTCTAGGGGTGTCCTCTGTGTTGGCTCCCTTATGGTGGGTGCTGGCCTTCAATCCAGCTAGCTGCAATGACATGCTTCACCTTCTAGGGAACACTGTGAGGCATAGTTTTCTCCTTTCACTGCTGAAAGGCACTACCGCAGCTGCTATGGACATGCTCATGGAAGGGGTCTGCCCAAAGCCTGGCTGCCTACAGTTAGCCACTATGACAGTTGTGGGTGCACTGACAAGCAGGACTTGCTCCCTGCACAGCCAACTGAAGGGCCTGTCTGTAGGAAGAGTAGGAGCTCTGCTGTGTGGGGTGGGTTAGCTTCCCTCCTCCCCAGGGCTGGAGTCAGTTTGGAGTGGTGCTGGTCTTGGCCAAAATTGCCTGCTGGGTGTGACAGGATAGGAGCCATTTTGGAGGGGTCCCTTCTAGGGCAGGTGGGTTGGGTGGAGTGGGTTTGCAGGGGAACAGTAGAGCAGGGCATAAGATGCTAGCAAGGTAGTTGGAGAGTGTTAGAACTGGCTCTCATAAGCATCTGGCTATTTAGGCTGGGAGAAGGCAAGAAAAGTGGCTCCTACCAGCACATTTGTTCCTGGAGAAATCTGCAGTTCTCAGCTCCTCTGGCACTTGTCCCAACATTAGTCAGTAAATCTGCCTGTATACCCCAGGCACTTTTCAATCTGTGCTTGTAGGCTGTGTCTCATGCAATTTTTTAGTATGCTGGCTCTTTTAGGACAAGAGACTTGATTTCCCACAGTCCTCCAGCTCACCTGGAGTAAAGCCCCTGCTGATTTTCAAAGCTACACATCATGTGGACTTGTCTCTCCTGTGCAGGTTGCCAAGGCCACAGGTGCCCAGTGTGGGGTCTGCTCCCCTCACTTTTCTGTGCTTGTAATGTCTCTCTAGTTGGTGGCTAGTCAGTCTGGGGGTCTGGTTCCTGACTGTGTATATTCCTACTCTTTTTGATGTGGCCTTCTGTCTACAATGATCTGTGGAAGATCTGTTCTGATAGTCTTCAGGTCATTTTCAGAGTGAGTTGTAATACATTCAGTTCTTGTTTCAGTGTGTCTGGGGGACAAGGTGAGTTCAGGATCCTCCTATTCTGCCATCTTCCCTCTCTTTCTTTCTTTTTTTAAAGATTTTATTTATTTGAGAGAGAGAGCACAGAGGGACAAGGAGAAACAGGCTCCCCACTGAGCAGAGAGCCCAGCAGGACTCAATCCCAGCACCCTGAGATCATGACCTGAGCCGAAGCCAGACACTTAACTGATTGAGCCACCCAGGTGCCCCCTTCCCTCTCTTTCAATTCTTATTTAAATGTTTGGTCAAGGGCACCTGGGTGGCTCAGTTGGTTAATAGTCCAACTTGATTTCGGCTCAGGTCATGATCTCAGGGTCATGAGATTGAGACCCATGTTGGGCTCCATGCTGAGTGTGGAGCCTGCTTAAGATTCTCTCTCTCCCTCTCCCTCTCTCCCTCCCCACCCCCACTCACACACCCATGTGCACAGTCGATGGATGGATGGATGGATGGATGGATGGATGGATGGATATTTGGTCAAAATTTACCTGTGAAGCCATCTGGTCCTGGACTTTTGTTTCTTGGGAGATTTTTTACTAATTCAATTTTGTTACTAGTAATCAGTCTGCTTATATTTTGTATTTCTTTTTCATTCAGTCTTGGAAGATTATGTGTTTCTAAGACTTTACTTCAATTTTTCATACTATTGTCTTATAATCCTTTGAATTCTTGTGGTAAGCTGTAACTTCTGTTTCATTTCTGATTTTGAGTTCTCTCTCTCCCTTTTTTTCTTTTTTGTGAATCTGGCTAAAGTTTCAATTTTGTTTATCTTTTCAAAGAAGCAGCTCTTAGTTTCACTGCTCTTTATTTTTTTAGTCTTTTATTCATTGTCACTCTAATCTTTATTATTTTTCTTCCACTAATTTTGGGCTTTGTTCTTCTTTTTCTAGTTCCTTTAGGTGTAAGGTTAGATCATCTGAGATTTTTCTTATTTCTTGAAGTAGTTCTATGTACAAATTTCCCTCTTAGAACTGCTTTTGTTGCATCCTAAAGATTTTGAACCATTATTTTTCCATTTTATTTTTGTCTCCAGGGATTTTTTTTTATTTCCTCTTTGATTTTTTTCATTGACCTATTGGTTATTTAATAGAATATTGTTTAGCCTCCATGTGTTCGTGGTTTTTTTCCAGTTTTTTTCTTGTAATTGCTTTCCACTTTTAAAGTGTTGTGATCAGAAAAGATACTTGATATAATTTCAGTGTTCTTAAATTTATTGAGACGTGTTTTGTGGCCTAACAGCTGATCTATCCTGAGAAATGTTCCATGTGCACTTGCCTGTACTTTTTCTTCAATCTCCCCTTCCCCCTTCCCTCTCCCTGCCCAAATCCTATCATTCCTTGGAGTTCTTCCTCAGAAAGGCTTTCCCTTCTCTCCCTTCTCTGAACCTATAGTGTTTGATAACTCATTTTGACACTTAGTAATAAACTTAATATTACTTTTTTCAAGTGTATATGCATTTTTCAACTAGCCTATTGTGATATGTAGAGATCTCATATCTTTAAATTTATTTTATGTATCTCATCATGTTGTATGGTGCCAGACATGTGAATCACAGTGGTAATAATATCAGGTATAGGAAGAGCAGGTGTATCTGTGTAGGGATATACAGCTCTGTGTGGCAACTGCCCACCCATCTCCTCTCAGCACTCACCTCCTTTGTGCATGCAGCAGCTTCTAATTGAAATCCCCTACAACGATGCGGAGGGCCCTGTGTTACTAATCATGTCTTGCCCGCTTGCAGGACATGCCATGGTGCTTGGGAGTTATCTCAATAACAAAACAGGTTTGCTCCATCCATACCCCAGCCTTCTCTTTTCTCAGGTGGGACAACTCTGGGATGTGCTTTACACAGTCTCGCAGAGATCCTCAACAGACTGTGCCCCAGTTGCCCACAGTGGTAATCTACTAATCAAAGCGCTTTGTATTATTTTCTGTCTCCTCTCTGTCTCCCACATTCTAGATCCTTCCTCTATCACTTCCCAAACAAATTTCTTCTACTTAAAGTGAAATCCCCAACACAAGTGTGCTTCTGGGGAGATGAAACCCATGACCATTTATGGATGTTTCTGTGTTTCTAAAGGGATCATTTTTCATTTAGAAATTAACAAGGCAAGGTGCGCCTTGGTGGCTCAGTCTTTAAGCATCTGCCTTGGGCTCAGGTCGTGATCCCAGGGTTCTGGGATCAAGCCCCACATTGGGCTCCCTGCTCGGTGGGAAGCCTGCTTCTCCCTCTCCCACTCCCCCTGCTTGTGTTCCCTTTCTTGTTGTGTCTCTTTTTGTCAAATAAATAAATAAAATCTTAAAAAAAAAAAAAAAAAAATTAACAAGCCTTAAAAAAAATTCTAGCTACAACTTATTCAAACTAATAGCACAAGAAGATATGATTTTTGATATAAGTCCCAAAATTAACTTACATGGTTTGGCAACACCAGACCTCAGTCCAAGAGGGCAGCCCAATAATCCAGTGCTGACGCTATCACTCACTGTTTGTGTGTCTGTAGGAAAGTTACTCGACTTCTTCAGATATCAGGTTCCTAACTTAAAAATGTGTAGTAACACCTTGTTTCTGTTTTTCCTAAGGTAGAGAGAGGATAGTGTAGTATTTGACCCTACAGGAACAGTCATCAAATCTGACCTTTACTCCAATAGACTTTCATTTACTGTTTAAGTGTTAAAAGTGTGAATGAATGAACTAACAAACCTAACAAGGAAGGAACAGTGGGAGGAAAAAAAATGAATGAAAACTTGGCTTTATTATGCAATATGAGTTGCCTGCAATTACTGCAAATGTCCACAAGATGTCATTACTTTCCACCAATTCAGAAAAACCACCCACTTTCAAGAATTTTAGATCTTTGAACCAAGATATAACTTACAACTTATAATTGAAAGAGGTTCTGTCACTTCTAATGCCTTTTGACTGCTTCCTTGCTTTCTCTTAAATCTACCTCAAGAAATACTATAAAACCTAGACTTTAAAGTTTGAGACTTAATATTCTAATGCTGGGAAACCGTAAGAGGTCACCCATTCACCGGGTCCCCATGTGACTCAGCAAAAACAATGGCAGCACTGGAGACCGTGCATTAAGCCCTTAACCTGCTCAGTTGCAAAGCTTCTCTCAGCCCTTTCTTGTAATTCTACCACCCTCCCTGCTTCAGATTCATGGGAAACAGTGATGCTGCAACATTCAAAAGACAACACATTGCAGTTGTAAATTGTGCTTTCTTCTTGAAATACTTCTCACACTTTCCCTCGCCAGGACTGATGTTCAAATGACTGCAGTGAGTTTATGTGTGTTATGTATGCATTTATCCAGTTCAGAGCAATCCTATGCTTATTGGGTTTTTTTTTTTTTTCCCAGTATAATTAGCATCTAGTTGGCAAGTCATTGTTACAAGTTTTTACACATTTTTAAAACACCAAAATTATGTTAACCAGGCTCAATATTTTAACTTTTGCTATGTTTAGTATTGACATACCTTAAGTTTAATTTAAATACTTTATTCATACAAGATCTACCAATGCAAAATATGCTTGTGGATTGGAGATTTTTAAAGGTCTCAGATGACTTCAAGGTTTTATGTACTTTATTACTGTTCTCTACTGAGATTCTTTCTCCTAGTCTTTTTTATTGACATTGGGATAAATTATCTTTATTAATAGCAATTCAAGTCTGGTGAGCCAGAGAAGGCAGTGAACTCATTCTGTCATAAAAAGACATTTCTTCGGTTTTCGGAAGATCATTCAACTTTATAGACTGAAAGAGCAGTTTTGCTTTAAAGGACCATATTTCCTATGCAAACACATCCCACTTACCAAGACGCTAAATCAAGTTGCTTAGCAGGCAGCAGGTTAAATGGGGCCGCGGAGAAGCAGACCTCAGCCTCCTGTTCTGATGGATTGTGAGATATATCTAAATAATTTCTAATATGTTTATTATTGAAGTATAATTGATATGCAGTTATATTAGTTTCAGGTGTACAACATATTGACAATTCTGTATGTTACTCAGTGCTCACCATAATAAGTGTAATCACCATCTGTCACCATATAACATTATTACAATATTATTGACTATATTCCCTATGCTTTTCATCTCTATGATTTATTTATAACTAGATGTTTATAGCTCTTAATCCCCTTCACCTATTTCACCTTCCCCCAGTCCACCTTCCTTTTGGCCACCACTAGTTTGTTCTCTAGGAGTCTGTTTTCTTTGTTCATTTGTTTTGGTTTTTAGATTTCACATGTATGTGAAATCATATGATACTTGTCCTTCTGTCTCTGAATTATTTGACTTTGCAAAATACCCTCTGGGTCCGTCTATGTTGTTGCAAATGACAAGATTTCATATTTTATATGGCTGAATAAAATTCCATGGTGTGAGTATGTATGTGTGTATATATATATCTTCTTTATCCATTTATCTATCATTGGACACTTGGGTTGCTTCCATATCTTGGTTATTGTAAATAATGCTACAATAAACACAAGGGTTTTCTTTTCAAATTAGTGTTTTTGTTTTCTTTGGGTAAATATCCAGAAGTGGAATTACTTGATCATATAGTATTTCTATTTTTAAGTTTTTGAAAAACCTCCATGTTTTCCAGAGTGCATATACCAATTCACATTCCCACCAATAGTATATGAGAGCTTCCTTTTCCCCTCATGCTCATCAACACTTGATGTTTCCTGTTCTTTTGATTCTAGCCATCCTGACAGATGTGAGGTGATATCTCATTGTGATTTTGATTTGCATTTCCCTGATGATAAGTGATGTTGAGCATCTTTTCATGTGTCCATCTGTATTTCTTCTTTGGAAAAGTGCCTTTAGACATTTTTTAATGCTTATTTTTAAATCAAATTATTTAGGGGTTTTTTTGGTATTGATTTGCATAAATTCCTTATATATTTTGGATAGTAACCCCTACAAATACATTACTTGCAAATAACTCTCCATTTAGTGGCTTGCCTTTTTGTTTTGTTGATGGTTTCCTTTGCTGTGCAAAACCTTTTTATTTTGGCATAGTCCCAATACTTTATTTTTGCTTTCGTTTTGCTTTCCTGAAGAGACATATTCATAAATATATTGTTAAAGCCAGTGTCCAAAAGATTATCACCTATGTTTTTTTCTAAGAGTTTTATGGTTTCAGGTCTCACATTTACATCTTTAATCCATAAAATAGTCTATTTTAGTATATGTAGTTTATTTTAGTTTATGTATATGTAGTTTATTTTAGTATATGGTGTGAGAAATGGTCCAGTTTTATCTTTTGCATGCAACTGTCCAGTTTTCCCAGCACCCTTTTTGAAAAGACAGTCTTTTGCCCATTGTATATTTGTGCTTCCTTTGTCATAGGTTAATTGACCATATAAGTGTGGGTTCATTTTTGGGCTCTCTATCCTTTTCCATTGATTTATATGTCTATTTTTGTACCAGTACCATCCTGTTTTGATTACTACAGCTTTGTAGTTTATCTTGATATCTGGGATTGTGATAATTCCAGCTTTATTCTGCTTTCCAAAATTGCTTTGGCTGTTTGAACTCTTTTGTCATTCCATACAAATTTTAGTATTATTTTTTCTAGTTCTGTGAGAAATGCTGTTGGTATTTTGATGGGGATTGTGCTGAAACTGTAGATTGCTTTGGGTAGTATAGACATTCTGACAATATCTTTCCAACCCATAAGCATGGTATATCTTTGCATTTATTTATGTTATGTTATCTTCATCTCCTTGGTTAAATTTATTCCTAGTTATTGTTTTGGTGCAACTTTAATGGGATTGTTAACTCATCTTACTGCTTTGTTAGTGTAATGAAATGCAACAGAGTTCTGTATATTAATTTTGTATCTTGCCAATTTACTGAGTGCTTTTATCAATTCTAATGGTTTTTTGGTGGCATCTTTAGGCTTTTCTATAGATAGTACTGTCATCTGCAAATAGTAACAGTTTTACTTCTTCCTTACCAATTTGGATGCCTTTTATTTGTTTTTCTTCTCTGATTGCTGTGGCTAGAACTTCCAGTACTGTGTTGAATAAAAATGGAGAGTGGATCTTTATTTTGTTCCTGATCTTAGAGGAAAGGCTTTCAGTTTTTCATCATTGAATATGGTGTTAGTTGTGGGGTTTTCATATATGGCCTTTACTATGTTGAGGTATGTTCCTTCTAACCTCATCTTATTGAATGTTTTTAACATGAACAGATATCATATTTTGTCAAATGATTTTTCTGAATCTATAGAGATTATATAATTTTTATCCTTCCTCTTGTTGATGTTGTCTAATTGATTTGCAGATATTGAACCAACCTTGCATCTCTGGAATAAACCCCACTTGATAATGGCTAATGATTTTTTTAATGTATTGTTGAATTTCCTTTATTAATATTTTGTTGAGTATTTTTACATCTATGTTCATCAGGGATATTGGCCTGTAGTTTTATTTTTTTTGTAGCGTCTTTGATTTTGGTATTTAGGGTAATGCTGGCCTTGTGGAATGAATTTGGAAGTTTTTCTTCCTCTTATATTTTTTGAAATAGTTTGATAAGAATAGGTAATAATCCTTCTTTAAATATTTGGCAGAATTCACCTGTAAAGCTATCTGGTCCTCGGCTTTTGTTTTCTGGGAGTATTTTTTATCACTGATTCAATTTTATTACTAGTTATCTGTCTAATCAAATTTTCTATTTCTTCCTGATTCAGTTTTGAAAGATTGTACATTTCTAGGAATTTATCTATTTCTTCTAAGTTCTCCAATTTGTTGGCATATAATTTTTCATCATATTCTATAACCCTTTATACTTATGTGATCTTGGTGGTTATTTCTCCTCCTTCATTTCTCACTTCATTTGAGTCCTCTCTCTCTTGATGAGTCTGGCCAAAGGTTTATCAATTTTATTTTTTCAAAGAACCAGCTTTTGGTCTCATTGATCTTTTGTATTCTTTTATTTATTATTTATTTTTATTTCTTTTTATTTTAGAAAGCGTGCATGAGTGGGGGAAGGGGGGAGGGGAGAGGGAGAAACCCAAGCAGGCTCCACTGAGCATGGAGCCTGAGAGAGGGCTCGATCTCAGGACCCTGATATCATGACCTGACCTGAAATTAAGAGTCAGATGCTTAACTGACTGAGCCACCCAGGCACCTCTTGTATTCTTTTAGTCTCTATTGTATTTATTTATGTTCTATTCTTTATTATTGCCTTCCTTCTACCAACCTTGGGCTTTGTTTGTTCTTCTTTTCTAGTTCCTTTAGGTGTAAGTTTAGATTATTTATTAGATTTTTTTCTTGTTTCTTGAGGTAGATAGGCCTGTATCACTATAA
This sequence comes from Phoca vitulina, assembly GCF_004348235.1. NCBI lineage: Eukaryota > Metazoa > Chordata > Mammalia > Carnivora > Phocidae > Phoca > Phoca vitulina. Next base: position 19,631,883 of record NW_022589734.1, read on the forward strand.
ACTTCTTTCTTAGAACTGCTTTTGCTGCATCCCAAAGATTTTGCAGCATTGTTTCCATTTTCAATTGTGTTCATGTGTTTTTTATTTCTTCTTTGATTTCTTCATTAAACCATTGGTTGTTTAGTAGCATATTATTTATCCTCTATGTGTGTGTGTTCTTTTTCAGTTGTTTTTGTTTTTTCCTATAATTGATTTCTAGTCTCATACTATTATGGTCAGAAAACATACTTGATACGATTTCAGTCTTCTTAAAGTTACTGAGACTCATTTTGTGACCTAACATGATCTATTCTGGAAAATATTCCATGTGCACTAGAAAAGAATGTGTATTCTGGTTTTTGGGGGGATGGAATATTCTGTATATATTTGTTAGATCCATCAGGTCTAATGTGTCATTCAAAGCCTGTTTCTTTATTGATTTTCTGTCAAAATGATCTATCCATTGATGTAGGTGGGATGTGAAAGTCCTCTACTGTTACTATATTATTGTCAATTTCTCCTTTTATATCTATTAATATTTGCTTTATGTATTTAGGTGCTCCAATATTGGGTGCATAGATATTTATAATTATTATATTCTCTTTGGATTGATCCCTTTATCATCAGGTAATGCCTTTCTTTGTCTCTTGATTCAGTCTTTGTTTTAAAGCACTTCTTTTTTCTGATAGAAGTATAACTACCCTGGCTTTTGCCCCCCACACTTTTACTTATATGGAATGTCTTTTTTCCATCCCTTCAACTTCAGTCTGTATGTGCTTTAGGTTAAATTGAGTCTTTTGTAAAACTCATAGATGGATCTTGTTTTTTTATCTCTTCAGTCACCCTATGTCTTTTGATTGGAGCATATAATCTATTTACATTTAATGTAATCATGATAAGTATGTATTATTGCTTTTTTTAAATTTTTTTCTGGTTGTTTTTGTAGTTCTTCTTGGTTTTTTTTTCTTCTTGCTGTCTTCCCTTGTGGTTTAATGTCTTTATTTATTGCACTGCTTGCATTACTTTCTCTTTATTTTTGTGTATCAATTACAGCTTTTAGTTTGTGGTTATCATTGGGTTCATATATAACATCCTATGTGTATAGCAGACTATATTAAGTCCACATACATCCTAAAAGCACTATATTTTTACCCCTTCCATGTTTTATGTATATAATGTCATATTTTACATCTTTTTATTGTTCATATCCCTTGACTAATTTTTGTAAAAAAAAAAAAATGATTTTACTACTTTTGTGTTTTGACCTTCATAGTAGCTTTATAAGTGATGAAACTACCTTATCTATATGTTTGCTTTTACCAGTGAAATTTTTTCCTTTCATAATTTTATTCCAGTTATCGCCTTTTCTTTCCACTTAATGCCCTTTAACATTTTCTTGTATGTTGGCTTAATGGTGATGAACTCTGTTAACTTTTGTCTGGGAAACTCTTCATCTCTCCTTCAATTCTGAATGGTAATCTTGCTAGTTAGAGTATTCTTGGTTGTGGGTTTTTTCCTTTCAGCAGTTTGAATATATCATGCCATTCCCTTCTGATCCACAACATTTTTTGCTGAAAAATTATCTGGTAGCCTTATGGAATCTTCCTTCTATGTAACTGTTTTCTTTTCTCTTACAGCTTTTAAGATTCTATCTTTAATTTTTTTCATTATTATTATGTGATTTTGTGTGGATCTCCTTAAGTTTATATATTTGCTTCCTAGACCTGGATGTTTGTTTCTTCCACAGATTAGGGAAGATTTCAGCTGTTATTTCTTCTAATAATTTTCTGCACCCTTCTTCCTTTTTCTCCTTCCACTATCCCTATAATGTGAATGTTATGCTCGATGTCATAGTGGTTCCTTAACCTATTCTCATTTTTTGTTATTTTTTCTTTCTGCCGTTCAGCCTGTTTTCTTTCCATTATCCTGTCTTCCAGACCACTGATCTGTTCTTTTTCACCCTCTAATCTACTGTTGATTCCCTTAGTGTGTTTTACATTTTACTTATTGTATTCTTCAGGTCTGACTGTTTGGAATTGGGGGGGGGGGGGTTGTTTGGTTTTTTAGAGAGAGAGAGCATGTGAGTGGGAGGAGGGGCAGTGGGAGAGAGAGAATCTTAAGCAGTCTCCACACCCAGTGTGGAGCCTGATGTGGGACTCAATCCCACAACCCTGAGATCATGACCTGAGCTGAAATCAGGAGTCAGACACTTAACTGACTGAGCCACCCAGGTGCCCTACTGGTTGTTTTTTAAATTTTTAAAACCTTTGTTGAAATTCTAAGTTTTTGATTCACTAGCCTTTGGAGATGTATCTTGAAAGAAATTGCTGTGGCCGATGTCAAAGAGGTTACTGCCTATGTTCTCCTCTAGGATTTTGATGGATTCCTGTCTCACATGGAGGTCTTTCATCCATTTTGAGTTTATCTTTGTGTATGGTGTTAGAGAATGGTCGAGTTTCATTCTTTTGTATATAGCTGTCCAATTTTCCCAGCACCATTTATTGAAGAGACTGTCTTTTTTCCATTGCATATTTTTTCTTGCTTTGTCAAAGATTACTTGACCATAGAGTTGAGGGTCCATATCTGGGCTCTCTGTTCTGTTCCATTGGTCTATATGTCTGTTTTTGTGCCAGTACCATGCTGTCTTGGTGATCACTGCTTTGTAATATAGCTTGAAATCCAGCAACGTGATGCCCCCAGCTTTGTTTTTCTTTTTCAACCTTTCCTTGGTGATTCAGGGTCTTTTCTGATTCCATACAAATTTTAAGATTGTTTGTTCCAGCACTTTGAAAAATGTCATTGGAACTTTAATCGGGATGGTATTGAAGGTATAGATTGCTTTGGGTAGCATAGACATTTTAACAATGTTTATTCTTCCGATCCATGAGCATGGAATGTTTTTCCATCTTTTTGTGTCTTCTTCAATTTCTTTCATGAGTGTACTATAGTTCCTAGAGTATAGATTTCTTACCTCTTTGGTTAGGTTTATTCCGAGGTATCTTATGGTTTTTGGTGCTATTGTAAATGGAATCATTTCTCTAATTTCTTTTTGAACTTTTGGGACTTCATCAAGATAAAAAGCTTCTGCACAGCAAAGGAAACAGTCAACAAAACAAAGAGGCAACACACAGAATGGGAGAAGATATTTGCAAATGACACTACAGACAAAGCACTGATTTCCAAGATCTATTAAGAGCTTCTCAAACTCAACACCCAAAAAAAACAAATAAAGTAAAAAAATGGGCAGAAGATATGAACAAAGAAGACATACAAATGGCTAACAGACACATGAAAAAATGTTCATCATTAGCCATCAGGGAAATTCAAATCAAAGCCACATTGAGATACCACCTTACACCAGTTAGAATGGCAAAACTTGACAAGGCAAGAAACAACAAATGTTGGAGAGTGTGTGGAGAAAGGGGAACCCTCTTACACTGTTGGTGGGAATGCAAGCTGGTACAGCCACTTTGGAAGACAGTGTGGAGGTGCCTCAAAAAATTAAAAATAGAGCTACCCTATGACCCAGCAATTGCACTAGTGGGTATTTACCCCAAAGACACAGATGTAGTGAAAAGAAGGGCCATATGCACCCCAATGTTCATAGCAGCAATGTCCACAATAGCCAAACTGTGGAAAGAGCCGAGATGCCCTTCCTTCAACAGATGAATGGATAAAGAAGATGTGGTCCATATATACAATGGAATATTACTCAGCCATCAGAAAGGATGAATACCCAACTTTTACATCAACATGGATGGGACTGGAGGAGATTATGCTAAGTGAAATAAGTCAAGCAGAGAAAGTCAATTATCATATGGTTTCACTTATTTGTGGAACATAAGGAATAGCGTGGAGGACATTAGGAGAAGGAAGGGAAAAATGAAGGGGGGGAATCAGAGGGGGATACAAACAATGAGAGACGATGGACTCCGAGAAACAAATTGAGGGTTTTTAGAGGGGAGGGGAGTGGGGAGATGGGTTAGCCCGGTGATGGGTATTAAGGAGGGCACATACTGCATGGAGCACTGGGTGTTATACAAAAACAATGAATCGTGGATCACCACATCAAAAACTAATAATGTATTGTCTGGTGACTAACATAACATAATAAAATTAAATTAAAAAAAGAAATTCTAAGTTTATCCACTCTTTTCTTTAGTCCAGTGAGTATCTTTATAACAGTTACTTTGAAGTGTTTATCATATTTTTTATCTCCATTTTGTTTAGCTCTTTTTCTGTGATTTTGCCTTGTTCTTTCATTTGAAACATATTTTCTGTCTCCTCATTTTGTCTATTTCTCTCTGGTTTTCTCTATGTATTAGGTAGGTTACCAGAGTCTCCTGGTCTTCAAAGTAGTGGTCTTTTGAAGAAGGAGTCCTGTGGTTTCTTATACTGCAATCCCCCCGGTCACTAGGACCAGGCATCTAAGGATATTCTATATGTGGGTTCTGTGCCCACTACTGTGTGGCTGAGCCACAGTTGCGATGGACATACTGGTAGACGGGTCTGGCCTTCAGCCCAACTGGCTACCGTGACCCACTTCATCTTCTATGGGCACATTGGCATGATTTGCTCTTCATGATAATGTGAGGCCTGGCTGTGGCCACCAGGGGCTCACTGATGGGTGGGCTGGCGTTCAGCCTACCTGTTTGCACTTAACCTCTGTGGCAGCTGCATGTGCACCACAGGGCAGGACTTTCTCCTTGCACAGCCAGCGAAAAGACTCTTTTGCAGGAACTGAATGCATGCTGGTGTGTGGTGTTATCGCCCCCCACCTCCTCAGTGCAGGGCTTGCTTTGGAGTGATGCTGATCCTAGTTGGGGCCACCTGCTTTGGCAGGATGACTGGGTGGGGTAGGAACTGCTTTGGAGGGATACCTGCCCCAGTAGGTGTGTTGGGCTGGGACAGGTCTGCAGGGGAATGCCAGGGTGGGGCACAGAGTGCCAAAAACTTAGATGGAGAGTGTTAGAATCAGCTCCTGCCAGCCACTGACTAAGCTGGTGGTAGGGCAAGAAAAATGGCACCCACTAGCACTTTTGTTCCCAGAGAAATCTTCTGCAGATCCCTGCCCCTCCAGCACATGCCTTAAGATTAGTTAATAAATCTCCTTCACATATATCCCCAGGCACTGTTCAAACTGCTGCTCTATGTTGTGTCTCCCACCTCCCATGATAAGTTTTTATCATTCTGGTTCCTTAAGGGTGCAGACTCGGTTTCCTATCACCTCTAGCTCTCCTGGAGCTAAGCCCTACCAATTTCTAAAGCTCCCAAAGTTAAGCCCCACTGATTTTCAAAGCCAGAGTTATGGGGATTTTTTTGCCCAGTGAGGATCCCCACAGCTAGGGGTACCTAATGTGGGTTCTGGTCCTCTACCTCTTCTGTGCTTGTGGTGTCCCTCCTATTTGTGGTTAGTTGTGCTGAGGGTTTGGATCCCAATGGCCTCTCCACTCCTCCTACCCTTTTTGATGTGGTCTTTTCTCTATGACTAGCTGTGGAAGATCTGTTCTGCCAGTCTTTGCGTTGTTTTCAGCGTTAGTTGCATAGATGTAACTGTTGCCTCAGGGTATCCATGGGACAAGGTAAGCTCAGGATATTCCTATTCTGCCGTATTCCCCACCTGTCAAAGTAATTTCTTACTGATAGTAATTTTAAAAGATAAAGTTGGCAATTGATTTACCTTTTAAGGATTTTTAAAAATTATAGACCATGTTCAAGCCAATCCCCATTATGGCCTCACTGGTTTTCATTCCTCGATGTGCTCACTGGAGCAGAAGAGAAAGGGATGGAAGATTTTGATCACTTGGGGCATGCTCACACTGTAAAGTTAAATAAGAAAAAAAAAATCCAAACTCTGTAGGAAGTATTAGACTGTAGTAAAAATAAGTTTCTATAAAAAGAATAACTAGAGGGGCACCTATGTGGCTCAGTCAGTTAAGCATCTGACTCTCGATCTCAGTTCAAGTCTTTATCTCAGGGTCATGGGTTCAAGCCCCACATTGGGCTCCATGCTGGGTGTGGAGCCTTCTAAGAAGAAGAAGGAGAAGGCGAAGGAGGAGAAGAAGAAGAAGAAGAAGAAGAAAGTTCTTAAACTGCAAAAGAAAAACTAGAAATACAATAAAATGTCAACAGGTACTACGATTATGGGTGCCTTATTCTTTTCATGAATTTAAAACTTTTCTAAAAGGAATTCTTTTGTAATTGAAGCAACAATCAATGTCCAACAACGGGATGTTTGTCAAAACTATGGCACATTTATTCACAGAATAGTACAGAGCTATTAAAAACAACTTTTAGGAAGTTTATATAATAACATGAGAAATGCTTATATTTCTGAAAAGCCAGAGGCAGGGTACAGAATTTCTCTGAAAGACTGCACACGCAGAAAGATAATATGGCACTCTCCAGGGAATGGAACTAGAGAACTGAGGACAGACCTAGGTGGTAGAATTACTTTTCTATGTATATTTTTTATTTTATTTTATTATGTTATGTTAATCACCATACATTACATCATTAGTTTTTGATGTAGTGTTCCATGACTCATTGTTTGCGTATAACATCCAGTTTTCCATTCAGTATGTGCCCTCTTTAATACCCATCACCAGGCTACCCATCCCCCCCCCCCTCCCCTCTAGAACCCCCAGTTTCTCAGAGTCCATAGCCTCTCATGGTTCGCCTCCCCCTCCGCTCCCCCCCCCCCCCTTCATTTTTCCCTTCCTGCTATCTTCTTTTTTTTATTTTAACATATAATGTATTATTTGTTTCAGAGGTACAGGTCTGTGATTCAACAGTCTTACACAATTCACAGCGCTCACCATAGCACATACCCTCCCAAATGTCTATCACCCAGCCACCCCATCCCTCCCACCCCCCACCACTCCAGCAACCCTCAGTTTGTTTCCTGAGGTTAAGAATTCCTCATATCAGTGAGATCATATGATACATGTCTTTCTCTGATTGACTTATTTCGCTCAGCATAATACCCTCCAGTTCCATCCACGTCATTGCAAATGGCAAGATCTCATTCCTTTTGATGGCTGCATAATATTCCATTGTATATATGTACCACATCTTCTTTATCCATTCATCTGTTGATGGACATCTTGACCTTTCCATAGTTTGGCTATTGTGGATATTGCTGCTAGAAACATCGGGGTGCACGTACCCCTTCGGATCCCTACATTTGTATCTTTGGGGTAAATACCCAGCAATTGCTGAGTCATATGGTAGCTCTATTTTCAACTTTTTGAGGAACCTCCATACTGTCTTCCAGAGTGGCTGCACCAGCTTGCATTCCCACCAACAGTGTAGGAGGGATCCCCTTTCTCCACATCCCAGCCAACATCTGTCATTTCCTGACTTGTTTATTTTAGCCATTCTGACTGGTGTAAGGTGGTATCTCATTGAGGTTTTGATTTGGATTTCCCTGATGCCGAGCGATGTTGAACATTTTTTCATGTGTCTGCTGGCCATTTGGATGTCTTCTTTGGAAAAATGTCTGTTCATGTCTTCTGCCCATTTCTTGATTGGATCATTTGTTCTTTGGGTGTTGAGTTTCATAACTTCTTTATAGATTTTGGATACTAGCCCTTTATCTGATATGTCATTTGCAAATATCTTCTCCCATTCTGTCGGTTGTCTTTTGGTTTTGTTGACTGTTTCTTTTGCTGTGCAAAAGGTTTTTATCTTGATGAAGTTCCAATAGTTCATTTTTGCCCTTGCTTCCCTTGCCTTTGGTGATGTTTCTAGGAAGAAGTTGCTGTGGCTGAGGTCGAAGAGGTTGCTGCCTGTGTTCTCCTTTAGGATTTTGATGGACTCCTGTCTCACACTGAGGTCTTTCAACCATTTGGAGTCTATTTTTGTGTGTGGTGTAAGGAAATGGTCCAGTTTCATTCTTCTGTGTGTGGCTGCCCAATTTTCCCAACACCATTTGTTGAAGAGACTGTCTTTCTTCCATTGAACATTCTTTCCTGCTTTATCAAAGATTAGTTGACCATAGAGTTGGGGGTCCATTTCTGGGCTCTCTATTCTGTTCCATTGACCTATGTGTCTGTTTTTGTGCCAGTACCATACTGTCCTGATGATTGCACCTTTGTAATAGAGCTTGAAGTCCAGAATTGTGATGCCACCAGCTTTGCTTTTCTTTTCAACATTCCTCTGGCTATTCGGGGTCTTTTCTGGTTCCATACAAATTTTAGGATTATTTGTTCCATTTCTTTGAAAAAAGTGGATGGTGTTTTGATAGTGATTGCATTAAATGTGTAGATTGCTCTAGGTAGCATTGACATTTTCACAGTATTTGTTCTTCCACTCCATGAGCATGGAACGTTTTTCCATTTCTTTGTGTCTTCCTCAATTTCTTTCATGAGTATTTTATAGTTTTCTGAGTACAGATCCTTTGCCTCTTTGGTTAGATTTATTCCTAGGTATCTTATGGTTTTGGGTGCAGTTGTAAATGGGATCGACTCCTTAATTTCTCTTTCTTCTGTCTTCTTGTTGGTGCATAGGAATGCCACTGACTTCTGTTCATTGATTTTATATCCTGTCACTTTACTGAATTCCTGTATGAGTTCTAGCAGTTTTGGGGTGGAGTCTTTTGGGTTTTCCACATAAAGTATCATATCATCTGCAACAAGTGAGAGTTTGACTTCTTCTTTGCCGATTTGGATGCCTTTTATTTCTTTTTGTTGTCTGATTGCTGTGGCTAGGACTTCTACTACTATGTTGAATAGCAGTGGTGATAGTGGACATCCCTGCCGTGTTCCTGACCTTAGGGGGAAAGCTCTCAGTTTTTCCCCATTGAGAATGATATTCGCTGTAGGTTTTTCATAGATGGCTTTTATGATATTGAGGTATGTACCCTCTATCCCTATACTCTGAAGAGTGTTGATCAGAAAGGATGCTGTACTTTGTCAAATGCTTTTTCTGCATCTATTGAGAGGATCATATGGTTCTTGTTCTTTCTTTTATTAATGTACTGTATCACAATGATTGATTTGTGGATGTTGAACCAACCTTGCAGCCCAGGGATAAATCCCACTTGGTCGTGGTGAATAATCCTTTTCATGTACTGTTGGATCCTATTGGTTAGTATTTTGGTGAGAATTTTTGCATCCATGTTCATCAAGGATATTGGTCTGTAATTCTCCTTTTCGATGGGGTCTTTGGTTTTGGGATCAAGGTAATGGTGGCCTCATAAAATGAGTTTGGAAGTTTTCCTTCCATTTCTATTTGTTGGAACAGTTTTAGAAGAATAGGTATTAATTCTTCTTGAAATGTTTGGTAGAATTCCCCTGGGAAGCCATCTGGCCCTGGGCTTTTGTTTGTTGGGAGATTTTTGAAAACTGCTTCAATTTCCTTGGTGGTTATAGGTCTGTTCAGGTTTTCTATTTCTTCCTGGTTCAGTTTTGGTAGTTGATACATCTCTAGGAATGCATCCATTTCTTCCATTTTATCTAATTTGGTGGCATATAGTTGCTCATAGTAATGTTCTTAGAATTGTTTGTATTTCTTTGGTGTTAGTTGTGATCTCTCCTCTTTCATTCATGATTTTGTTGATTTGGGTCATTTCTCTTTTCTTTTTGATAAGTCTGGCCAGGGGTTTATCAATCTTGTTAATTCTTTCAAAGAACCAGCTCCTAGTTTCGTTGATCTGTTCTACTGTTCTTTTGGTTTCTATTTCATTGATTTCTGCTCTGATCTTTATTATTTCTCTTCTCCTGCTGGGTTTAGGCTTTATTTGCTGTTCTTTCTCCAGCTCCTTTAGGTGTAGGGTTAGGTTGTGTATTTGAGACCTTTCTTGTTTCTTGAGAAAGGCTTCTATTGCTCTATACTTTCCTCTTAGGACTGCCTTTGCTGCATCCCAAAGATTTTGAACAGCTGTGTTTTCATTTTCATTTGTTTCCGTGAATTTTTAAAATTCTTCTTTAATTTCCTGGTTGACCCATTCATTCTTTAGTAGGATGTTCTTTAGCCTCCATGTATTTGAGTTCTTTCCGACTTTCCTCTTGTGATTTTCTAGTTTCAAAGCATTGTGGTCTGAAAATAGGCAGGGAATGATCCCAATCTTTTGGTACCGGTTGAGACCTGATTTGTGACCTAGGATGTGATCTATTCTGGAGAATGTTCCATGGGCACTAGAGAAGAATGTGTATTCTGTTGCTTTGGGATGGAATGTTCTGAATATATCTGTGAAGTCCATTTGGTCCAGTGTGTCATTTAAAGTCTTTATTTCCTTGTTGATCCTTTGCTTAGATGATCTGTCCATTTCAGTGAGGGGGGTGTTAAAGTACCCCACTATTATTGTATTGTTGTCGATGTGTTTCTTTGCTTTTGTTATTAATTGGCTTATATAATTGGCTGCTCCCATGTTAGGGGCATAGGTATTTACAATTGTTAGATCTTCTTGTTGGACAGACCCTTTAAGTAGGATATAGTGTCCTTCCTCATCTCTTATTACAGTCTTTGGTTTGAAATCTACTTTGTCTGATATAAGGATTGCCACCCCAGCTTTCTTTTGGTGTCCATTAGCATGGTAAATGGTTTTCCACCCCCTCACTTTCAATCTGGGGGTGTCTTTGGGTCTAAAATGAGTCTCTTGCAGAGACCATATTGATGGGTCCTGTTTTTTTATCCAATCTGATAGCCTGTGTCTTTTGATTGGGACATTTAGCCCATTTACATTCAGGGTAACTATTGAAAGATATGAATTTAGTGCCATTGTATTGCCTGTAAGGTGACTGTTATTGTATATTGTCTGTGTCCCTTTCTGGTCTATGTTACTTATAGGCTCTCTCTTTGCTTAGAGGACCCCTTTCAATATTTCTTGTAGGGCTGGTTTTCTTGTTTGCAAATTCCTTTAGTTTTTGTTTGTCCTGGAAGCTTTTTATCTCTCCTTCTATTTTCAGTGACAGCCTAGCTGGATATGGGATTCTTGGCTACGTATTTTTCTCATTTAGTGCTCTGAATATATCATGCCAGTCCCTTTTGGCCTGCCAGGTCTCTTTGAAATCTAATATTTCTACTATTGTAGGTTACAGATCTCTTATCCCGAGCTGCTTATAGGATTTTCTCTTTGTCTCTGAGACTTGTAAGTTTTACTATTAGATGTCGGGGTGTTGACCTATTTTTATTATTTTGAGGGGGCTTCTCTGTGCCTCCTGGATTTTGATGCCTGTTTCCTTCCCCAAATTAGGGAAGTTCTCTGCTATAATTTGCTCCAATATACCTTCTGCCCCCCTCTCTCTTTCTTCTTCTTCTGGGATCCCAATTATTCTAATATTGTTTTGTGTTATGGTATCGCTTATCTCTCGAATTCTGCCCTCGTGATCCAGTAGTTGTTTATCTCTCTTTTTCTCAGCTTCTTTATTTTCCATCATTTGGTCTTCTATATCACTGATTCTCTCTTCTGCCTCATTTATCCTAGCAGTTAGAGCCTCCATTTTTGATTGCACCTCATTAATAGCCTTTCTGATTTTGACTTGGTTAGATCTTAGTTCTTTTATTTCTCCAGAAAGTGTTTCTCTAATATCTTCCATGATTTTTTTCAAGCCCAGCTAGTATCTTTAAAATCGTCATTCTGAACTCTAGTTCCGACATCTTACTAATGTCCGTATTGATTAGGTCCCTGGCAGTCGGTACTGCCTCTTGTTCTTTTTTTTGAGGTGAGTTTTTCCATTTTGTCATTTTGTCCAGAGAAGAATAGATGAGTGAGAGAACAAAGTGCTAAAACGGTAATAACTACCCCAGAAAAATATACACGGAACAAATCAGAAGAGGCCTGAAACCAGGGGAAAAGAAAGGGAAAGAAAGAAAGGAAAAAAAAAAAGATAAAACAAACAAACAACAAAAAAAACAGAATATGATCAAATATGATCAGGCTGGTGCATAGATCAGTGCCACACATTAGATTTTGGGCGTATTTTGGTCTTTTAGAAGAAAGTGCCTCTCAAAATTTTAAAGAAAGAAAAACTTATATATGTACAAAAATAAGGGTGAATACGATGAAGGGATGGAATATGACTGTAAAGATGAAAATTATAATAAGATTTTATAAAAGGAATTGATAAGAAGTCAGTTAAAAAAAGACATAAGAGGATTTAAAAAAAAGGCAGGGGAGAGAATGTGATCAGGCAGGAATCTAGAACAAAGCCATACACTAGAGATTTAGGGTATATTTTGGTCTGTTAGAAGAAACTGTATCCCAAAATTTTAAAGAGAGAACAACTTATATATATACCAAAAATAAGGTTAACTACTATGATGGGATAGAATATGGCTCTAAAAATGAAAAAAAAAAAAAAAAGATTTTTTTAAAAAGGGATTGATAAGTTGCTCATTGAAAAAGGGAAAAAGAAAAATTCAAAAAAAAAAAGAAAATTAAAAAAATTAACTTTGAAAGACTAAAGAATCATGGGAAAAAAGCCATGGATTCTAAGTGCAGTATTCCCCTAGCGTTGGAGTTCTGCCATTCTCATTGATCGGTAAACTTGGTCTTGGCTGGCTGTTCTTGTTGATCTTCTGGGGGAGGGGCCTGTTGCCATTGTTCCCAAATGTCTTTGCCGGAGGCGGAATTGCCCCGCCCTTGCCGATCCGGGCTAAGTTATCTCCTCGGGTTTGCTCTCGGGAGCTTTTGTTCCCTGCAAGTTTTCTGTACAGCTTTGGAGGACGAGAGTGAAAATGGCGGCCTCCCAATCCCTGCCCCGAGGAGCCAAGAACTCGGGGCCCCCTCCTCAGTGAGACCCCAAAGAAAAGCAGTCAATCACTACTGTCTCCCCAGTCTCCGGCCACACTCTGTGCTCACCTGGCCTGTGACCAAGCCTTTCTATCTCTGGCACCCAAACTCGTGTGGAGTCTCCAAACCCAGCAGATCCCCACAGTGTGCTCCCATGCTGCTCCTCTCAGGGGAGGCAGGGGAGTCTCCCTGGATCTGCCACTTTTTGGGTCCCTGCTGGAGGAGCGGTGGCCCGACTATGCCGCGGATCACGGTTTATGGCAACCCCAAGCTGAGAGCCCACTCCTCGGCTCCGTCTCTGCAGTCAGCTTCCCCGCTCTGATACCTGGGAGCTCTGCTGCACTCAGGCACCCCCGGTCTTCCTGTGACCCTGAGGGTCCTGAGACCACACTGTCCCGCGAGGGTTCCACCCCATGCTTAGCCACTGGAGTGATGTCCCTCAGCGGAGCAGGCTTCTAAAAGTTCCGATTTTGTGCTCCGTGTCTCTATCACTTGCCAGTAGCAGCTGACGGAGGCCCCCTCCCCCACCGTCTATCTTCCCGAATAGCACCTTGGATTCACTTCTCTGCACGACCTACCATCCAGAAAGTGGTCACTTTTCTGTTCAGATAGTTGCTGCTATTCTTTTCTTTGATCTTCTGTTGAGTTTGTAGGTGTTCAGAAGGGTTTGATCCCTATCTAGCTGAATTCCTGGGACCAGACAAAATTTAGGTCTCCTACACCTCCACCATCTTGCTCCTCCCCTCTCTGTATATTTTTTAATACTGATCAGATTGGCTAAAAAAAAAGTCTAGTAATACCAAGTACCAATGAGAATGTGCACAAAGATCTGTTATACATTGCAGGGCAGATGGAAATTCCTATAACCATTTTGGAGCAATCACACATAGGCAAGCTCAAAAATCCATTCCTTTACACTGAGATCCTGTGATTCTACTTCCCCATATTTACCTTATCACCCCATGTGTGCACAGAGAAATACGAAAGGGTGTCTTCACTGCCGCATGGTTTAATACTATGGGAACAGTGAGAACAACCTATAAAGGTCTGTTGTGGACTGAATCACGTGGCCCCAAAATTGTTTTGTTGAAGTCTTAACTAAACCCCAGTACCTCAGAATGTGACTATATTTGGAAACAGGGTCTTTAAAGAGATAATTAAGTTAAAATGAAGTCACTGATGTGAGCTCAAATCCAGTATGGTGTCCTTATAAGAAGAGGAGATTAGAACACAGGCATGTACAGAAAGAAGACCATGTGAAGATAGAGGAAGATGGTCATCTACAAGCCAATAAGAGGTGTCAGAAGAAATCAACCCTGGGCGCCAGGGTGGCTAGTCAGTTGAGCGTCTGACTCTTGATTTCAGCTCAGGTCATGATCTCAGGGTCATGAGATTAAGCCTTGTGTCAGACTCCATGCTGAACGTGGAGCTTAAGATTCTTTCTCTCTCCCTCTCCTTCAGCCCCTCCCTGTCCCTGCTTGTGCTCTCTTGCTCACTCTCTCTCAAAAAAATTTTAAAAGAGTAATCAACCCTGCCAACACCTTGATCTCAAACTTCTAGCTTCCAGAACTGTGAGACAATAACTTTCTGTTGTTGAGGCCACCCAGTCTGTGGTACTTTGCTATGGTAGCCTGAGCACATGAATGGAAAGTCCATCAGTAGAAGATGGATAAATAAAGCCATGGTTATGCAAACAACAGTCCCACACTAACTACCGAAAGTGGTAAAAGATGAGGGTCCCAGCAATATAGAGTCCCATGAGTGGATAACCCCCAGGAATTTAGTTCAAGCATGAACCCCAGTGGCCAGAAGAGTTTCATCTAGCACCATATTCAAGGGAAAGCCTGGATGTTGAAGGACAAGGAAACACGGTGCCTTTGGTCATTACTAAGGCCAGTTATAGGGTTGGTCTCTAAAAGTAGAGGAATCCCAAAGCCAGCCTGCCTCTCCAGGATGCCCCCTCTCCCTCACCCCAGACAATCTTGCGAGGGTGAATGGAATTCACTCCTTCAATCATTTGTTCCACCAACATTGACTCCACTACCCCTTTGAGTCCAGAGCCTTGCTAGGGATGAAGATATAAAGATAAACACAACTTACTGTTGTCAGGGAGCTGGCAGCCTGGTTGGGCAGAGACAAATGAAATCAAGTCACTGCAGAATGTATTACTGGGGATCTATGAGCAGAACCCAGAGGTGAGTGGAGAAAGACATCACAGTGAAAACAGCACCTTGTGCATCATATTTTCTCTGCCGGAAAGATCTTTTTTACATTGGGAAGTGTCTGCTCAAAAAAAGGCAGGTCTCTCAGGCAGTGGCAATAAAGGGTCCAAGGGCACAGAGTCACAAGCACCCCAGGCAGCTGGAGCAGGGCTCTCAGTGGGGCAGCTGCATTGTCTGGTGGGAGGGGTGGGAACCAGGCTGGTCAGGGGCAGAGGGGAAGAGGTGGGTTTTAAGCTGTAGACAGTAGGAGTCGACAATTTTTTTGGAAGAAGTCTGGCCTGATGGGCTGTCCAGGAAGATTCTCTGGCAGCTGTTTGCGAAGGATTAGAGGAAGAAGGGACTGGTAGCCTGGCAGGTCTGTCCTGTCCCAGCATCTGGGGCTTTTCCAGGCCAGTGCACACAGAGATAGTTGTGACTCGGGACTGCAGCTGGAAATGCTGAAAGGTCGTTTTGCCTGTGGAACACAAGACAATAGAAAGAGGGCCCAGAAAGAATGGATGATTGTAGCTGGCAATGGCTTAACCCGTGTACATTTTAATGTCAAAAGTGCTTATTGCGTATGAATTTTCTTTGAGAACAATAGGGGCCATTTGATCCCCAGTGTTATGCGCATCCAGAAAGCCATAGAGAAAAGTGCTGTGCTGTCCAGAAAAGTGCTCTTCATCTGCTTCCACTGGTTGGATCAGCAGTTTGGGAAAAACTGAGTAGCTAATAGTACACCATGGCACATGGAAGCCAGTTGGAAAGAGAGTACCAATTGCCACTGTTCCCATCTTCTCAGGGGAGGAGCAGAATTAATATCAATGGAAGGTAGTGGTAACCTTGACATTAGTCTCTGCTAGTTACGGGAAGGAGCAAACCGGTGAGGTGAGAGTCAAGGTGGATCATTCGATTCTGTTCAAGAGGTGTTTTGAAACTTCTGTCAGTGTTTGTGCTCCTCAAAGATTTTTTTAACGTGATCCTTAGTGCATTTTGAAATATGCAAAGGTTGGCTCAGATTTTCAGGACCTGATGTAGGTCGTGTGGAGCAAACTGCTTTGTGGGAGAAATAGAACTTGGAAGAAATTTAGGCACACACTGCTTGGGAGAAGAGTGACATGGCAAGAATTAGGGGCCTGAGGAGAAAGGGAAATCCCTGTGGGTGGACTGGTCAAGGGGACCTTTAAGAATTGGATGTGGTAGAATTGCTGGATTGTTATGGAATATTCGTCTTTTACTGCCATGGCTGGAGACATGTTTAATCTTAAAGAAGGTGGACTTGGGTCTAGTTTGGCTGGCATTGGAAGAGAGAAGGGAACCAGACCCAGTGTGATAGAGTGCAGTAAGTGCTGGAGAATGGAGCAAGATATGTCCAGGAGTCATCTAAGCCTCTTGTGAGAACCCCCCCAGAATTCTGGCCAAAATACTGACCATAAGGTTAGAGATGGTGCTATGCTTCCTATAATTTGAATTTGTAAGTACAGGGATATCTTATTAAGTGAGGGACCTTGGAGATAGACAGGTAACAGATGCCTTGACAGATACTTGGTTACAGTCTCCAGGGTCCCCTTCCCCAGATATCTTGATTCCATTGGTCTGGAGTTATGTCGAGGAATTAGTAGTCTCAACTCACTCCCCAAGGAATTCTGATGTGCAGCCAGGTGTGGGCACGACAGGCTTCCTCTCATGTTCTTACATCTGAGAAAAAGTAGGCCCAGGGAGTTTGATGAGGTCCATTGTATCACAGGGCTCTTCTGTAGCAGAGTTGAGGACAGAAGCAAATTCTTTGACCCAGCAGAGTGTACCTCATGGACAAATGGGCCTAAGACGAGCTTCCTAAATTTTCTCTGAGACAGGATCAGCCAGTCTGCTGCCAAGATTCTTTGTCTCTCTGAAAACAGAAGTGCCTCTGTGCCAGGGGGTGAGATGGATTTTGGAGTTGCCCAGACCAGGACTCAAGCCCAGCTCCTCCACTAACTAGCTGGGTGACCTTGGGCAAGTTACTTAAGGTCTCTGAGCCTTGGCTTCCACATCTGCAAAAAATAGGGTAATAAGACTAAGCTCACGGAACTATGTGAGGTAACATTAGATATGATGGGAACTGTCAGTAACAGCTAGCTTTCATCTTCCTAGCATCCAGTAGGCAACCTTGCATAAGTTTAAGGAATTAAGACAAAGCTCATGTGGCATGAGTTCTGTTGTGCAAATACCTCTTCTCCTGGGCCTCGCGAAGTCATTTACTGAGCATGGGACCTTTACTAAACATCCTTCCAGAGGAGGACTAGATACCCCACTACCACTATGGGAAACTGTGAAGGTACAGCCTGCTCCTCTGGGTGGTCTCTGCATTAACAGGTAATGATATGTTGCAAGGTCAACATCTAATCTCAGGACAAAGGCAAGCTTGACTGCAAAGGACAGGACAGGAGTCCTGTACGTGAGGCTGGAAAACAGTAATGTTGCTGTGCTCGACAACCATCAGGCACCATGAAATGAGGTAGTTCCAAACTTACAGGAGAACAGGATGGAAGGCAACCAATCACTGAATAATTCTGAATTCCGGGGTTGTCCTGGGCACTCCTACAGCACACACTTAGATCATGTCTTTTTAGTCACACTGTGAGCTCTTCGAACATAAAGAATGGGTCTTCAGCATCTTTTACCTGACAGAGTACCAGGCCCATAGCAGACATAATAACATTTAAGAAATAAGTGACTACATCTGTTAATGGATGGGTGGACAGATGAGGGAGTTTCAGACCATGTAAACTGACCACCTAAGTGGTTATTTCACATAACAGGCTTTCAGAATCCCCTGAAAACACAAGCCTTTATTTCAAAAACTAGTTCTGAAAACCAGAAAATGTTTCCCAGTGCAAAAGTGACTCCAACAATACTGTCAAGTGCAATGATGCATTAAACTAGTTCATTCAATCCCTCATTCATTCAACACTTACTAAATCATCACATGCCGGGCACCATGCCAACTGATGGAGACAAGAGGAATAAAATGTGGTCCCTTGAGGGGGGCTGTGCATTGGTCAGTTTTTTTAGACTTCCTATGTGGTTCTGTGCAGCCAGGGTGGGGAAGGGCTGCCCAGGACCACTGTCTTCCGAGAGCCTACACAGAGTGTACCCACCAGTTCTGAAGACCACAGGCCAATCCCTCTTTTCTTCTCCCAATTTCCCAGTTTCTACCTTTGCTCCCTTAAATGGTAAAAATCTCAATGAATTATTTATTGCTTTTGCAACTACTGAATAATGTTCCTTGTGGTTACCTTAAAGAGAAAGAGAAGATCCAAAAAGAAAATATTTTAGATTTAGCTTTTTCAGAAACAAACTATGAAATCTATTTTATTTTGTTCTTTTAATTCCAGTGTACTTAACATGTAGTGTTATATTAGTTTCAGGTGTACAACATAGTCAACCATTCCCTATATCAGTGCTCATCATCTTAAGTGTACTCTTAATCCTCTCCCTTTGTTTCACCCAGCCCTCCACCTATCTCCCCTCTGGTGTTCTGTTTGTTCTCTATAGTCAAGAGTCTTGTTTTTTGGTTGTCTCTTTCCTTTGTTCATTTGTTTCTTAAATTCCACATATGAATAAAATCATATGGTATTTGTCTCTCTGATTTATTTCACTTAGCATTATACCCTGTAGCCCCATTCACATTGTTGCAAGTGTCAAGATTTCACTCTTTATGGCTCAATAATATTCCATCATATGTGTATACCACATCTTCTTTATCCATTCATCAACTGATGGACATTTGGGTTGCTTCCATAATTTGGCTATTGTAGATAATGCTGCTATAAACATTGGAGTGCATGTATCCCTTTGAATTAGTGTTCTTATATATATGTTTTTAAGAAAGCTTTTTTTTTTTAAGATTTTATTTGACAGAGACACAGCGAGAGAGGGAACACAAGGAGGGGCAGAGGGAGAGGGAGAAGCAGGCCTCCCACCAAGCAGGGAGCCTGATGTGGGGCTTGATCCCAGGACCCTGGGATCATGACCTGAGCTGAAGGCAGACACTTAAGGACTGAGCCACTCAGGTGCCCAGTGTTCTTATATTCTTTGTGTAAACACCCACTACTGCGATTGCTGGATTATAAGGTAAATCTATTTTTACATTTTTTGAGGAACCTCCATACTGTTCTCCACTGTGGTTGCACCAGTTTTCATTCCCACCAACAGTGTGGGAGGGCTCCTTTTTCTCCACATCCATGTAAACTCTTATTTCCTGTATTTTTTATTTTAGCCATTCTGACAGGTATGAAGTGATATCTTATGGTTTTGATTTGCATTTCCCTGATAATGAGTGATGCTGAGCATCTTTTCATGTGTCTGTTGGCCATGTGTATGTCTTCTTTGGAGAAATATCTGTTCATGTCTTCTGTCCATTTTTTAATTGGATTATTTATTTTTGGGGTGTTTCAGGTCTTTACATATTTTTGATATTAACCCTTTATTGGATATGTCATTTGCCAACATCTTCCATTCAATAGGTTGTCATTTGGTTTTGTTGAGTTTCTTTTGCTGTGCAGAAACTTTTTATTTTGATGTCATCCCAATAGATTATTTTTGCTTTTGTTTCTCTTGCTCAGGAGACCTATCTAGAAAGATGTTGTTACAGCCAATGTCAGAGAAATCACTGTGTGTTCTCTTCTAGGATTTTTATGGTTTTGGGTCTCACAAAAACAAAGCTGAAGTATCACAATTCCAGATTTCAAGTTATATTACAAAGCTATAGTAATTGAAACAGTATGGTACTGGCACAAAAATAGACACAGATCAATGGAACAGTATAGAAAGCCCAGAAATAACGCCACAATTATATGGTCAATCTTTGACTAAGGAGGCAAGAATATGCAATGGGGAAAAGACAGTCTCTTCAAGAAATGATGCTGAGAAAACTGGACAGCAACATGCAAAAGAATGAAACTAGACCACTTTCTTACACCAGACACAAAAATAAACTCAAAATGAAATGTATTTCTCTTAAACTGAAAGCTCATTGACCCAAACTGTTTAATTAATGTATATTTGGGACAGTGTGGGTCTCTACAAATTTTAGTATTTTTTCTAGTTCTGTGAGAAATGCTATTGGTATTTGGATAGAGATTGCATTAAATCTGTAGATTACTTTGGGTAGTATAGACATTTAAATAATATTCCTCCAATCTATGAACATGGTATATCTTTTTATTTGCTTGCTCATCTTTAATTTTTTTCACCAATGTTTTGTAGTTTTAAGAGTATAGGTCTCTCATCTTCTTGGTTAAGTTTCTTCATTGGTATTTTATTCTTTTTGGTACAATTGTAAATGGAATTGTTTTTTTAATTTCCCTTTCTGCTGCTTCATTATTAGCATAATGAAATGCAAGATTTCTTTATATTAATTTTGTATCCTGCAACATTACTAAATTCATTTATTCTGATAGTTTTCAGGTGAAGTCTTTAGGGTTTTCTAAGTATATTACCATATCATCTGCAGTGACAATTTAAATTTTTCTTACTAATTTGGATGTCTTTTATTTCCTTTTCATCTCTGATTGCTGTGGCTAGGACTTCCAGCATTATGTTGAATAAAAGTAATGAAAGTAGGTATCTTTGTCTTGTTCCTGATTTTAGATGAAAAAAATCTGTTTTTCACAAGTATGTTGTTAGCTGTGGGTTTTTCATAACTGGCCTTTATTATGTTGAGATATGTTCCCTCTAAACCCACTTTATTAAGAGTTTTTATGGATGTTGTATTTTGTTAAGTGTTTTCTCTATTCAGATGATATGATTTTCATCTTTCATTTTGTTAATGTTGTGTAATCACATTTTTTTTTTTTGCAACTATTGAATCATCCTTGTCCCAAGAATAAAGCCCACTTGATAAGTGGTGAATAACCCTTTTAATATATTGTTGAATGTAGTTTGCTAATATTTTGTTGAGAATTTTTGCATCTATGTTCATAAGGGATATTGGCCTATAGTTCTCTTTTTTTGGTTGTGTCTTTGTCTGGTTTTGATTACCAGGGTAATGTTGGCCTCACAGAGTGTATTCAGAAGCTTTCTTCCATCTTCTATTTCTTTTGGAATAGTTTGAGGAGAATAGGTATTAAATCTTTAAATATTTGGTAGAATTCAGCTGTGACAAAATCTGGTCCTGGACTTTTGTCTGTTGGAAGTTTTTAGATTACTGATTCAATTTTGTTACTACTAATTGGTCTGTTCCAATTTCCTATTTCTTCCTGATTCAGTTTTGAAGATTGTATGTTTCTAGAAATTTATCCATTTCTTCTAGGTTGTTCAATTTGTTGGCATATCATTTTTCTTAGTAGTTTCTTAAAACCCTTTGTATTTCTGTGGTATCAGCTGTCACTTTGTTTCAAATTTTATTATTTGGGTTCTTTCCCCACTTTTGTTTTCTTGATGGATCTGGCTAAAAGTTTATCGATTTTATCTTTTTAAAGAACTAGATCTTGGTTTCATTGATCTCTTGTGGGTTTTAAAAAATTTCCTTCCTTCTACCAACCTTTGGGTTTGTTTGTTTTCTAGCCTCTTTAGGTGTAAGGTTTGACATTTTTCTTATTTCTTGAGGTAGGCCTGTATCACTATAAATTTCTATTTTTTTTAAGACTTATTTTTTTAAAGATTTCATTTATTTGAGAGAGAGTGCATGTGTGTGTGTGAGAGAGAGAAAGAGAGGGAGAGAGAGCATGAGCAGGGGGAAGGGGCAGAGGGAGAGGGAGCAGACTCCCTGCTGAGCAGGGAGCCTGACGTGAGACTTGATCCCAGGACCCTGAGATCATGACCTGAGCTGAAGGCAGATGCTTAACTGACTGAGCCACCCAGGTACCCTAGGCTTTATTTATTTATTTGAGAGAGAGAGCAAGGGGAGAGGCAGAGAGAGAATCCTAAAGTAGACCCCCCCACTGAGCATGGAGCCTGACTTGGGGCTCAATCCCAGGACTCTGAGATCATGACCTGAGCTGAAATCAAGAGCCGGATGCTCAACCGAGACATGCAGGTGACCATACATTTCCCTTTCAAAACTGCTTTTGTTGTGTCCCAAAGATTCTGGCTGTTGTGTTTTCATTTTCATTTGTCTCCATGTATTTTTTTATTTCCTCTTTGATTTCTTCGTTGATCCATTGGTCGTTTAGTAGCATGTTGTTTAACCTCCACGTGTTTGTATTTTTTCATTTTTTTCTCATGATTGATTTCTAGTTTCAACCCATTGTGGTCAGAAAAATATGATTTCAAACTTTTCAAATTTATTAAGACTTGTTTTGTGGCCTAACTTGTGATCTATCCTAGAGAATGTTGCATATGCACTTGAACATGTATTCTGTTGGTTTTGTATGGAATGTTCTGTACATATCTGTTAGGTCCATGTGATGTAATGTTTCATTCAAAGATACTGTTTCTTTTTGAATTTCTGCCTGGATGATCTATCCATTGATTTAAGTGAGGTGTTAAAGTCTCTTACTGTCAGTTTCTCCCTCTATGTCTATTAATATTTGCTTTATGTATTTAGGTGCTCCAATGTTGGGTGCATAGATATTCACAGTTGTTATATCTTCTTGTTGGATTGATCCCTTTATCATTATGTAATGTCCTTCATGGTCCCTCATTAGAGTCTTTGTTTTAAAGTCCATTTTTTCTGATATAAGAATTACTACATTGGGTGTGGGTTTTTTTCTTCCATTTGCATGGAATTTTTTTCAGCCCTTTACTTTCAGTCTATATGTGTCTTTACTCTGAAGTGAGTCTCTTGTAGGCAGCATATGGATGGGTCTTGTTTTTTCGACCCATTCAACCACCTTATGTCTTTTAAGTGGGCCATTTAGACGATTTACATTTATTTTTCTTTGGACCTTTATTATTTATTTAACACCCAGTGCTCATCATAACATGTGCCCTCCTTAATACCCATCACCCAGCTACCCCATCCCCCCACCCCCCTCCCTTCTGTAACCCTGTTTGTTTCCTGGAGTCCAGAGTCTCTCATGGTTTGTCTCCTTCTCTGATTTCTTCCCATTCAGTTTTCTCTTCCTTCCCCTGTGGTCCTATGCGCTATTCCTTATGTTCCACATATAAGTGAAACCATATGATAATTGTCTTTCTCTGCTTGACTTATTTCACTTAGCATAATCCCCTCCAGTCCCATCTATGTCGATGCAAATGGTAGGTATTCATCCTTTCTGATGGCTGAATAATATTCCATTGTATATATGAACCACATCTTCTTTATCCATTCATCTGTTGAAGGACATCTTGGCTCCTTCCACCACTTACATCTAAAGTAATTATAGATGGGTATGTACTTATTGCTATTTTGTTCATTGTTTTCTGGTCATTTTTTTGTAGCTTTGCTATGTTTCTTCTCTTGCTATCTTTCCTTATGATTGGTGACTTTCTGTAGTATTACACTTTTACTTATTTTTTTATGTATATTATATTAAGTTGATGGTCACTTAAGTTTGAACACATTCTAAAAGAACTTTTTTATTTCCCTTTCCACATTTTATGTATATGTTGTCCTACTTTACCTTTTTATTTATAATTTTCATCTAATTATGGCCTTTTATTTTCCATTTAAAGAAGTACCTTTAACATTTCTTGTAGGCCAGTTTAGTGGTGATGAGCATTTTTAATTTTCGTTTGCATAAGAAATTCTATCTCTCCTTCAATTCTGAAGGATAACCTTGCCAGGCAGGGTATTCCTGGTTGTAGGTTTTCTTTTTTTCAGATAGGCCTGGATTGTTCTGAGGTGCTTTGTGCCTGTGCCACCTTGATGAGAAAGCTAAGGCTGTAGTGAGTGCCAACTACGGGTGTCATGGTGTGTGCCATGCTGGGGCCACCTTAGTGGGATGGCTGGAGCTGGTGTGGGCTAGGTGCCTGGGGCTCACTGAAGAGGTAGGCTGGCTAGGGTGCCCAGAACCCTGCTCCTACCCATGCTATCATGGTGGTGGAGGAACATTAACCAGGGTGCTCATAAGCCTCTGTGACCTCAAGAGTTCCATCAGCTCCCTGCCATTTGGCAATATTCTAAGGCTAGCTCCTTTGTATTCCAATTGATCCTTCAAGCTATGGCTTTTTTCCTGTGCCCCAGAGCATCCGGGGCTGGTATGGACTAGGGGCCCAGGGCTTTCTGGGTGGCAGGTCAGCTATCGTGCCAGAACCCTGTTCCCATCTGTGCTGTCAAGAAGGAAGGAAAATACAAACCACGGTACTCACCAGCCAATGCAACCCTGAGAAAGTTCCAGCAGCTCCCCAGTCATTTGGTAGTGTCTAGGGCCAGTTCCTTTATATCCTAGGTGGTCTTTTAAACCATAGATTTTTTTTTTGCCCCACTGCAAATGAATCTGCTTAAGATCCCTCAATACCATTCCTCCCCACTGCAGTTTGCAACACTGAGGAAGAAGGATTCCCTTCATTATCATGTCTCCATCTCTTTTGCTGTTCTCTATGTGGTCTTATCTTTTGCTGTACAGAAGCGGTTCAGTCACCCCTCAGCTCTTCAGGAGAATTGCTCTATAAATAGATGTAGATTTGGTGTATCCATGGAGGAAGTGGGCTCAGAGTCTTCCTATGTCACCATCTTGATCCAGAACTCCAAAAAGTTTTCAATTTACTTTGCCCAGATCCATCAGAAGAATCACTAACTACAACAGCTATACATTATGAAATGTATTACTTAATAAGACTTAAAAGCCTAAATTACCTCCTTGATCCACAGGCTGCAGAATGGATATTGTTTTAGCAGGCATGAAGACAACATTCAGCTCATTGTCCATCTCCACCTGAGCTCTTGGGTGACCAGGTACATTGTCAATGAACAGTAATGTTTTGAAAGAATCTTCTTTCCTTCTTTCTTCTTTTCCACCTTTCCTGTCTCAACAGTGAGCTGAAAATATTCAGGAAATCATGTTGTAAACATGTGCTGTCATCCAGGCTTTGTTGTTCCATTTATGGAGCACAGGCAGAGTAGATTTAGCCTAATTCTTAAGGGCCTTAGGATTTCCAGAATGGTGAAGGAGCATTGGCTTCAACTTAGTAACTATATTAGCCCCTAACAAGAGGTTCAGCCTGTGCTTTGAAGTTTTGAAGGCAGGCACTTACTTCTCTGTAGCTATGAAAGTCCTAAGATGGCATCTTCTTCCAATTGAAGGCTGCTTCATCTACACTGAAAATCTGTTGCTCAGTGCAGACACCTTCATTAACGGTCTCAGCTCGATCTTCTGGAGAACTTGCTGCAGCTTCTCCATCAGCACTTGCTCCTTCACTTTGCACTTTATGGAGGAGGCTTCTTTCCCTAAACCTCATGAACCAACCTCTGCTGGCTTCAAACTTTCCTTCTGCAGCTTCCTCACATCTCTCAGCCTTCACAGAATTTAGGCTTTGGCTTAAGGGAAAGTTATGGCTGGTTTGATTTCTCCAGACCACTAAAACTCTCCATATCAGCAATAAGCCTTTTGCTTTCTTATCATCCATGTGTTCACGAGAAAAGAACTTTTCATTTCCTTCAAAAACTTGTCGTTTATATTCACAAGTTGGCTGTTTGGTGCAAGAGGCCTACCTTTCAGCCTATCTTGGCTTTCAACATGCCTTCCTCACTAAGCTTAATCATTTCTAGCTTTTGATTTACAGCGATAGATGTGTGATTATTCCTCTCACTTGAACCCTTGGAGGCCGTTGTCGGGTTAATGGGCCTAGTTTCAGTGTTGTTGTGTCTCAGCGAACAGGGAGGCCTGAGGAGAGGGAGAAAGATGGGGAACAGTGGTTGGTGGAGCAGTCAGAACACACACATTTCTCAGCTAAGCTCCTTGTCTTATTTGGGTGGGCTTCATGGCACCCTAAAACAGTTACAATAGTAACATCACAAATCACCAGAATAGATATCGTTAAAAAGTTTGAAATATTGTGAGAATTACCAAAATGTGACAGACATAAGTAAGCAACAGTGTTGGAAAAAATGGTGCCAATAGACTTGCTTGACATCTGGTTGTCGTGAACCTTCAATTTGTAAAAAAAAAAAAAAATGGCACCCAAAAAAAAATTTGGCAAAGCAAAGCACAAGAAAGTGAAGTGCATGAAAGGAAACATGCCTACACTGAATAAAGCCCTGCAATAAGAAAAATGTGCCTAAGGGCCCATTTCTGTCTGACATACAACATCTATAAGCCCGGATTCCAAAGGCTTGAACTTGACTCCATTCAGTAATGAATGAGTGATTCCTAGCAGACACTAGAGGGACCAATGGTCCATGTTCGCCCAGGACTGAAGGGTCAGTAGAGTCACTAGCATGACAGGATGGTTGGTCACCCTAGAGATCACCAATCTTCTTGCTACCAAAATTCTTCATTCAGAAATGAAGATGTTTAAATACAGTGAAACCTGAACATAAATCATATTGCAAATTCAAAGATTTCTCTGTAACATGGATTACTCGATGATACACTTTGTGCCCATGGTGATATATACCATTTTTACTAGTGTGCAGTTTTCTTGGTCTTGAGCCTCAAAATGTTCTTGTTGGAAAAAGTCCCAGACAGATTTTAAGCACCTACATCTCCTTCCCCGTAACCTCCCTCATGGACCAGAAAGGTAGGATTGCCTCAATGTTACCTGGTTAAATTGGGGTGAGCCTCAAACACTGGCCAAAATGTGCTGCTTTTCAACTTCCATTACCTTACATAAGGCCTAGAGTTCAGGTTCTAGTATTCTCCCCTAGCACCATATAAACTCTTCAAGGGACCAGCACATCACTTCACATGTCATTGTCTTAAGAGAAGCAGCAGGAGGATACCTCTTGGAAATACCAACTGCCACCAGCTCTCTTGGGACTGCCTTGGATTTTAATCTCTGCTCCTTCACTAACTTTGTGACTGTGGGGACAGTTAACAAACGTCCCTCTGATTCTCCATTTCCTCATCTGTAAAAAGGGCTTAAGCCTACCTGCAAAGGTGGGAATGAAGATAGGAAATCAAACCAAAAATCAAAACCGTCCAAGCGCCTGACATAGAGGACAAATTGAACATGTTATAAATGCTCAAATTTGAAACAAGTAAAGCCTTAAGTTTGTGCATATTTGTTAAAACACAGAGAAACACACAAATATATACACATGCTTCAGAATGCCGAGTCTCCACTCACAGAAACATAAAACAACCTTCTGTTCAGAAACATTTCCTTTATATAGAAACACAGTATTCACTCAGTATGAAACCAATTTTTGACCATCTGATTTGAAGAAATTCTCTCCTCCCAAGGCATTTATTTGAGGGCACACCATTGTACCATACAATTATCAGCATCATCATTATTATTTTGCACATTTAATACCATGTTTCCTTCTGCCACATAGAATTATCACCCAATAGAAGTCCCTGAAAGGAACCACAGCACATTCATAACAAAGATAGAAAATCATCTTCAATGTCTGCTTTCCAATATGATGATTCAACTAAAACAGGTTTCATCAGCTGCAAAATCAGAAAAGTGAAAATCAGCCCATGTGTGCATCATAGCCATGATCATTCACCTCTCTATGAAATGGGGGGAGCAAAGAGAAAAATGTTGCTTCTTACCAAGCTCCTATATAAATTTACTTTAAAAAAATTATTTAAAAGACATTCTGCTGCCTCTGATGGTGCAAACATTTGGGTGTTTTCTCAGGGCCATCCCTGGGCAAGGCAGATGGCGCATGTGAAATGGAAAACAGTAGCCCTTCCTAGACTCCTGGGGTACGTGCCCAGGAGGCTTTCTGATTTCCAATCTTGGCTCAGTTCAAAGAAAAAAGGGAAGAGTCCTATCCCTGGGGAAAAAAAAAAATGCAGCCTACTTCAGGGCATGCCTGACTTTCAGTCCATTCAAGTGTTCACGGCAAGTCCTCCGGGGTCCTTTTTGCAGGATCCCTCTCCTCCACGGTCTTCTGTGTAGTCGCTGTGGTCAAAGGGTCTGGGGCTTCCCCAAGAACAACTGTGTCTGGGTATGTTCAGGAAGACAAGCTCCGTCAGCAACCACCTTCTGCCTTCTGGAGCAGGTGCCCGGGTTCCAGTGGCTGGAAATCATGCCAGAAAAGCAAAGACCCAGCAGCCCAGAATGGACGGTCTCTGCAACACCAGCAGTCTCCACATTCCTCCACACCACTCAAATGTCCTCGGCAATATTAAATCAACTGGACATGGCTAACTTAATCATAGAAAAGGCTTTATAAAATACTCCCTGCATTTAAAAAAAAAAAAAAGGCATGTAAACATCACTTCTAAGTCCCTGGCGAACCCTTGAGCCTTTGATCTCCTCTTTCTGATGTTTTGCTGTTTTACCTGCTCAGCTTCCTTGGAGGTATCAGTCTTTTTTTTTCTTATTAACGGAGTTCAGAGTCTGAGGCTGCCTCTGGATATAAGCGTGTGGTTTGATTGGCAGAAAGAGTATTATCAGGAGACTTATGATGTGTAAATAAAAATACATGGACCTAGAATAAAACATACGCAAAAATTGCATACAAGGATACAAATGGGAAATGTCGCATGGATGTGATTACATCATCTGCAGTCCAGCAAGTAGCTTGCTTCAGTCCACCCCATGAAAACTCCAGTAGGTGAGCAGGCCAGAGATGGACCAAAACCACAGGACTGGGTAGAGCAAACCCATCAGCCCATCTACAGATAGACCCATAGTGCTGTCCCACTGCTATGAGCAAACTAAGAACATTAATCCCACGACAGCCAGAATCCCCTAATGTTCAAAATATAAGGACACACAGGAAAATTCAAACCCTGTATTCTGTACAAATGCAACTTATACTTTAGCCGATGTACTCAAGTATAAGGGGTTCTTCTCGTGTGTGTGAGGAGCCAGAAGAATCCAGATTTTCAAAACCTACTCCATGACTCTGAAAATAGCTTTCATCCAAACTAATAAGAAACAAGTGTTGCTTTTGAGTCTGTGGGCTTTTATTGCGTAAATGTGGTGTTCAGCACGCTGAGCACAATGTAGACAGTAAATACTGGCATATCTGTAAATGTAATTAGAAACAGCTTGCATTTGTACAATTGTTCTAGATCCTTTTGAAAAGGCTGAACTTAGACTTTCTCCAACGCTCTTTGAAGATCAAAGGAAAAATAATGTTAAAAGGAGGGAAAAAACCCTACAATGGATTCATGCATCATTCCTCAGCTTCTGTGATCACAAGGTCAGACCCATTAGAATCCGATAATTCACATATTCCCTAAACTTCCCCGAAAATGTCTACAGAATAGTCAGGACTTCTAACAGAAGCAAACACATCTTCACTGACTTTTCTTTCAATATGCATTTACTGCTTAGGATGTACAAAGCATTAAACCGGGATTTATAAAAAGGCAAAGCCCGCATCTCTTTCTTCAGGGGAATGGGAAACAAGTATAGGAGGTAAGGTAGAGTAGTTCCCCGACCCCACCCCCGACCGAGCTGGAGGACATGTTCCAAAACCCCCAAGTGGATGTCTCAAACGGTGGATAGTACTGTACCCTCTATATACTATGTTTCTCCCTATATGTACCTACCTATGATACACTTTATGATTTAGGCACAGTAAGAGATTAACAATAATAATGAAATAGAACAATTATAAACATATACCATAATAAGTTATGAGAATGTGGTCTCTCCTCTCTCAAAATCCAGTACAACAGTACTGTACTCACCCTTCTTGTGATGATGGGAAATGATTAAATCAGTAGCATGGAGCTACTCCTGACCTTCTGACCATATACATCAGAAGGAGAATCATCTGTTTCCGGAGAGCAACTGACCATGCATAACTGAAACCATGGAAAGTAAAACCGGCGGGGGGCGGGGGGGCACTCCTACAATTGAAACAGCCCCCGGCAAGTGAGCAACTCACTTAGTGTCTAAACCAGAGCACTGAAACACTGTCTCAACAGGTGTAAACTAGGGTTCTCAACAGGCAACCCCAGCCATAGATTTCAAAGTCTGCACACCTATGTACTTTGTTCTTTTCCTATGTGGCCAGATCTACAATGGAACAATTATGTTAGATTAAAGCCAAATATTTTGGGAGTCAAGGGAAAAAATATTTCAATCCCCTTCCAAAGTTTAGGAACCTATTCTGACCCACCATATTTCTCTAAAATTTTAAGACCTATCTTTTTATTATGGAAAAACTCAACATTTATTGAGCATGCTAGGGCTGAACTAGTTACCCCAGAGGCACAGATGAATAAAGCATAGTTCCCACTCTCAAGGACTTTGTTCTCTTCAAAAATGTCTACACAAATTCTAACATCCACACACACTGAATTTAAGAAAGGGTCATCTACTTAATGTATATGGATTTGCTTTTCAAAATGAGTTCACAGAAAGATTCTGCTGTGGACTAAATATGATGGTATTTGGAGAAGTAGAGGTAGTCTGTTTGGGGTGGGGCCCTATGATGGGATTAGTGCCTTTCTAAGAGGATAAACAGGGGCCAGAGCTGTCCCTCACTCTCGTGTCTCTCTCTCTGCCAAGTGAGGGCACAGCAAGAAGGCAGCCTTCCTTAAGCCAGGAAGACAGCTTTCACCAGAAACCGAATCTGCTAGCACCTTGATCTTGGACTTCCCAGCCTCCACAACTGTGAGAAATGTCTGTTGTTGAACTCACTCAGTCTACACTTAGTCCTAGCATCCTGAGCTAAGACAGGTTCTTTCATAACACATTTAAGTGTTCACTTGGGACTCATTTACAACTTAAAGAAGATTAGGTAGGAATTTAAAGCTATGAAGTCACTATAGATTGAAAACTGACTACACTTAAAAATAAAGCAGGTCTGAAATTTAAATGGTAGGCAATGAAAGACAGGCTGAGAAGTGGATTTGCATACACCTGCCATTCATTGCTGGTTACAGAATTAGCCCCAAGTGGGGAACAGATCTGGAATGCTTCTAGAACGGTGCCTATCAGACAGAAGGTATTAAATGGTTTTGAGTTGAATGCAGCCATTTCTGCTATCACGTGAAAAAAAATCTCCCACTCAGCAGTATCATGCACTTAAAATACTGGGGCGTACGGAGGTATGGGGGGGGGGGTCGTGTTAGAAGCAGACAATTCGAAACCTGTGAGACCTTGTAACCGGAGCACTAACAAGAACAATTAGCACTGAAGCCAGGCAGATAGCTTGATGTTAAAATGGAGAAGACCGGAAAGGGCAAATATTGGCTGAAGGGCCCAGAGATGAGGGGAAGGAAGATGGAGCTGTGTGCAAGGGGGGCTGCCCTCAAGGCGGGCATAGAGGAAGGAAGCCAGCTGAGAGCCAGGGCAGAGCAGGTGCTGTGGGGGAGGGGGGAGCGGTGTACCTTGAGAGGGACCCCCCAGTGTCCATGTTCTTACTCCAGAGCTGCAGGGGCTCATGCTCTTCCCTCTGTAGCAGCCACACGGATTAGAATTCTTTCCCACTATTCTGGCATCCCTTGTCTAGAAACCTGTATATAAACCAACTCAACTGCCACATTATACTGACATAACTCCTATGACCTAATTGGTGGTACAGAAACAGACTTCACTAGCATTATATACTTTCCTCCACCTTCTTGGCCTATAACCTGGGCCGGGGGGGGGGGGGGGGAATCTCTCTGCTTCTAGACCTTGCTATCTGTGTATTGAGTAATAAAAGCTTCTTTGATCATTTCTGACCAGTGCAACAATGACCAGGAAATCCCCACTGACGAATAGGGCATGTCTGCGTTGTTTAGGTTTGGAGCATAGCTAGGACTTCAAAATAATCTAGAAAAGCCTGCACAAGTATTCAGTAATACAAGTCAGCGCTGACGGAGCACAGACGATATGCCAGGCAGTGGGCTGTGCCCTTTGCACGTTTACTTCATTTCATTCCTAACAACGGTGCTTTGTGATAGACTCGAGCCAGGTAAGAGAGTTCATCACTTGTTACAGGTCACACACCAGTCAGCAACAGTAGAAAAATACTACACCAACCTCAGGAAAATAATAAAAGCAAGCAAGAGGAGGTTCACAGCTCCTCAGGACCACTGGGGGTTGAATATAAAGGCCTGACCCCCATTCCTTAAAAGGCCTCTTGTGTCTGGTGTGAGCCATCTCCCCCCCCCCCCCCCGCCGCCCACCCCCCAACCCCCCCCCCCCCACCCCCGCACTGGCATCCCCTAGGGCACCGAGCTCACCCGCAGACCCCGCAGGTCATCCCAGTCGGCTGCGGTCGCCTTCTGTCCTGTTCTCAGGAGGCTCCCCCCCCAAGACTCCAACATAGCCTGACCCCCAGGAAAAAGAGGCAAGGGCAGCACGTTTCACCCTCTGAGTTTATCATCCAGATAGAGCCCTTCAAAATTCATGGTCCTAGCATCCCTTCAGTACGTTAGGAATGTCTGAAAGGCTGCCCGCCAGCTTCGCTCAGATGTACTGCTGTGTGGGGCGCCTGCGTGGCTAAGCTGGTTAAGCGACTGCCTTTGGCTCGGGTCATGATCCCGGCGTCCTGGGATCGAGCCCCGCATCGGGCTCCCTGCTCAGTGGGGAGCCTGCTTCTCCCTCTGACCCTCTCCCCTCTCATGCTCTCTCTCTCAAATAAGTAAATAAAATCTTAAAAAAAAAAAAAAAAGGCGATGTATTGCTGTGTGTCTGTTGGGATCCCTGGGATAACCATGTCCTCCCAAAGCTGTCTATGGACATTTTCACGTCGAAGCTGTATTTAGAAATTCTTAATACCGAGTGATCCAATTAACCAACTCCTAAGTCAAACACAGAGAAGACAGAACAGTGTGCCAAACAGCAATTGAGAAGGATGGAAACTCACTTGTATAAGCTGATGGTTGGCTCAACTGCCAACATGACAAAGGGTGCAACGGTGTAAGAGACAGCCAGCTGAGTGACTGCCCAGGTGACCACATCATACACAACCTTGAGGGCTCTTGAGGAAAGGAAGTAACATCTGTAGTTATTCCTCACCTGCAAGCCAAGGAAGCCAGGGGCGGGTATGAAAAATAGAAACAACTTTTATTTTGTGCATGTAGGCGTTATACTTCAGGAATATAGGTGATCAAAAGTACCGTTGCGGTTTTTATTATTATCAATATATATATTTATGTCCACTGCAGACAAATGTTCAAAGAACAAAGAACTAAACAAAAAAAGAATTTACTTTTTGACCTCTCCTCAGAGAAAAGTACTGTTTACAAACTTGGCACATATCCTTCCAAGCCTTTCTCTATTCATGCATATCCATATTTGCATTTTCACTGAGGGCACGGATTTTCTAGCCTGTTTTCATTTAGTAATGGGTCAAAAATCTTATTCCATGTCAGGAAATATTAATCTGATATAATTTTAATTATGGAAAAGTTAGCTTTTCCATAGTTAATTTGTAGGTCTTCTGACATATGGGACTAGATTTGCCTCCAGAAAGACACCTAATTCCAAGACTCAGGAACCAAAGCCAGAGCTAAAACAATGGCTGGCTTAGAAGCAGATTAGCCCCAAAGCAGGAAAGGCTTCCCGAGGCTGCCTTGGTAGGTTACAAACTCCTTCTTGGCCCCAGGTTCAAGATACTGCCAGAGCTCCATCCATGGGGGATACATGAGAGGTATCAGAAAGCCCATAAGACACTTCATTACTGAGTTCATTCTCCTGGGAATCCTGTTCTATCAACCTTTTCCATCCCCCTACCTACCTCATTTGTGAAAAATATGTCCAGGCCATCCAAAAGAAAGGCTTTATATAAATCAATGCTTTTATACCAACTGAGATCACAGAGCTAAAGACATCTTCAGGAATAATACTCTGGATATATTAATAAACAAAATTTTGGTCCCTGTTTTAGTTTGTCCTGGTCATCTGCTCTTCACATTTCTTTTATAATCCAAGTAGGTAGATAAATGGGAGAAGAGAAAAGGTGTTCTTTGTTTCCCATGTACAATATATACTTTACTTTTAAAAGTAAACTCAATTATCATTCTTATTCACACATATATTCCAGCAAACATTCACCTAGCTAAAACAGGAATTCCATGGGGAAGGGACTCTTGTTCACTGTGGTATCCCAGTGCCTAGAACCCAAACTGGCACATAGGTGGGCTCCGGAAATATTCATAGAATACATGAATTACGGAACGAGTGAATAGCTCTGTTCGGGCTCCTAAATTCACACCCAAAATACAGTTTGACAAATGTCATTAGAAATTCCTGGCACCTGAATTAGGAAAGCAACAATCATTATCAAATTGCAACTAAATCAATACAAAACTCTATTTGACAATCAGAGCACATGGAGTTGTAATGACTTACATACATGCTCATCTCATTCTTTAAGGACAGGCGTATTTTTTATGTCTTTATCATCCTGCTCTACAACCAGCAGATGATAGGAACACTCTAGGACAAACTGAAGGCTACCCCCAAAAACCTAGAGAACCGAATTTATAAAATTCACAAAGAATTTCACACAAACTAATTTACTGGATCAGGCACAAGAACATGAAAAGTTAGAGCAATCTCTAACAACACAGTTCCTATGGCTACAATTTTACTGTCTGCACAGACTGTGAATTATTTCTAAGCTTAGGATAATGAACTGAGAAATTAAGATGAGTATAAGCAAAATGAAGCCTACAGAGCCTCAATTACTAATCTTCATCTGTAATCGGTAGACTTTCTGTTTAATGATTAAAAATTTTTTCAGCCTCTATAGAAATGGGGCCCCTGGGTGGCTCAGTCAGTTGAGCATCCAACTCTTGGTTTCGGCTCAGGTCATGTACTCAGGGTTGTGGGATCAAGCCCCACGTCAGGCTCCAAGCTTAGCACAGAGTCTGCTTGTCCTTCTCCCTCTGCTCCCCACCCCCACTCACGTGCTCGCTCTCTAAATCTTCAAAAAAATTTTTTTCATCTCTTAAGGTATTAAACATTCATTACTCCTGAAATTCCTTTTTGCAAACACCGTCTGTGAACAACATGAAAACAGTTCATTTTATGGCCAAAAATTCCTATATATTTAAGGAGTTCTCTAATGACAAACACAGAGGCATCAGATTATTAAGGAAAAGATCCTACAACCAAAAGAAGCTTACCGTTCTGGCTGCTACTGTGATGAGGATTCCAGTTAAGAAGGTAAAATAGTATCCAGGATAGACACCATGCCACAAGGCAGACAAGACAAAGGTTAGCACCGTGGGGTACCATGGAACCCGCTCATAGCATACTCTATGAAGAGAGGAAGGCACGAGTCACAGGTCAGACCAAAAGCATCTACCTACACTTGTGTCTTCAGACCAAAATCATCTGATCAGTCCCCTCTTGGGGACTTGCAATGCAATCCCAGCTGCCTGAACTCCACATGCTGAATGCTACCAGACGGGCCAGTCACAGTCCAGTCATTTGGGGAGAGGAATATGAAGTTGTAACCTACATGAAACTAAATGATCTAGACACCATCATACTATGTTTAATAAAAGTCCAAGTGGTCACTCTATACAGTAGGAGTTCCTGCCTTATAGGAGCTTACTCCACCAATACCCTAATCTACTGGGAGTACTTATGGATAAGTGCCACTGGCACTAAGAATTTTAAAATCAGGATAGCCTCTTTAGAATATCCTCAATTCATCTTTCCAACCTGGCCCCCATGCCATCCAACTAGGCAGTGCTGCAAACCCTTTTATCTCTCTTGGCAATGACTCCAGCCCAAAATCAACGTGTCGGTTACTGACTTTTCAGCTCTTCCAGTGTCCGTTGGATTTCAATCCATGAGTTTGCTTTAAACAGTGATATTGTGAGGATCTAGAAATTGTCTGCAAAGACCTTGGAGATCTTTGACGCTTGGTTGTTTATTAAAGCAAATTCAATCTACAAATCGCCAATGGCACTATGTGGCTTACTAAACAAGAGCACCCAAATAAAAAATAAGATAGGAATTCAAAGAGTTAACACCAATCCAGCTCTGTATGGGTTGTCAAAAGTAACTGATTTGAAACCAAACTAAGGATTATGGCTCCCTTTTCATACAAAGAAAGAGAAAGAATTTGGGGAGAGAAACACAGGACTGGGAAGCCACTTGCAATGTTTCTTTGAAATGGGGTAGTTTGCCCAGGTATTTGTTTCTTACACTCTGTATCTTTAGTACAAATAAGACATTTCATTTTCTAAAATGACTTTTTAAAATTCTTTTTATTTATAATGTGCTCATGTATGTTCAGTCATCTTAGAACATAAAATCCTAATGGAGACAGTAGGACTCTTGGTACATTGGGATTACCCAATATACAGAAATAGAGTTTTATGCTAAAATTATTGACAAAATACAGGGTGCCTGGGTGACTCAATTGGTTAAGCATCTGCCTTCAGCTCAGGTCATAATCCCAGGGTCCTGGGATCGAGTCCTGCATTGGGCTCCCTGCTCAGCGGGGAGCCTGCTTCTCCCTCTCCCTCTCTGCTACTACTCCTGCTTGTGCTCCCTCACTCTCTTTAAAGATTTAAATCTTTAAAAATAAAAGTGAAAAAAAAAATTATTGACAAATTTAATAGCAATAATAGGTGCAAATTTTCCTAAAATTGCACGTTCAGATCAACTTTCGGACAATGGTGCACGAGCTTACTTTGGAGGTGTTACTATTGTCTCTTACCCCCATGTTGTGACCTGTGAAAAATGCTATGGATCAAAACCAGAATCTCCAGCCTCATAGTTTCATACTCTCCCTGCACTCATGAGATAGGAATATTCACTAGCTAGAGTTTGTTGCTTCAAGGATAGCATATTACACATAATAAAATTAAAAAAAAAAAAGATGAACATAAAATCAATTCATGTGAGTTCTGAAAACAAAACAAAACAAAAAACAAAAAAAAGGATAGCATATTACTAGTTCTATATTAAGTCATGTTTCCAATTCTGGAACGTGTAGAGAAACAAAAGGATAGAAACATGAACAAAAAACACAAAGTGAAAAAGCATAAATATCTGGGGTACCATAAAGCTTTTAATGCTAGGGATAAATGGAAATCGTCAGTGATCTGATGTCAACGTTGACCCTCCTTGACCTTTGAGCAATGTACCCTCCTCTACG
Organism: Phoca vitulina; assembly: GCF_004348235.1. Classification (NCBI taxonomy): domain Eukaryota; kingdom Metazoa; phylum Chordata; class Mammalia; order Carnivora; family Phocidae; genus Phoca; species Phoca vitulina. Next base: position 19,668,859 of record NW_022589734.1, read on the forward strand.
TAAGAGGGGGCACAACACACAGGTTAAGAGCCTGGCTCTGGAGACAGTCTGTTGGGGCTCTTCTCTAGTCCTCATTGGCTGTGTGACTCTGGGCAAGTGACATAACCTCTCTTGTGTTTCACGTTCCTCATCTGTAAAATGGGGCTAACTACCAACCTCTCATGGGATTGCTATGACAAGGAAATGAGTGGTTGGTACACGGGAATGGTACTGTGAAGCGATCCACTAAAATAAATATGCTACATCGTAACCTTCTCACATTACTACTTCTCTACTTTTCCATTTCCAGGGCATAGATGTTAATACAAAACAAAAGTGTCAGGTGACACATCATGCCTGGCAGAGCTGCCACTCGTCTGGTGACTCCCATCTAAACATATCCCCATGCCATGAGGAATGAGGTCATTTGTATTTTTCTTACCGCTTCAGCCAAGTAGCTGTCTGAATATTCCAGTTTTCTAAGTACATTTTGAAACTTGTGGCAGTCTAGAAAGAAGAAAATAACACCTGTCATTAGCTTTAAAAATACCCCAAGTAATGGAAAGTCGTCCCCAGAATTGCCCTGGTGGCAGATGAGATGTGTAATTTCAACAGAGACTCCTCCATCAAGAGTAGATCAGCTGTTCTATCCCATGCAGTAAAATTTTCCAGTATTTATAAGATTTACTTTGCACCAAAACTTGGCTTGCAAAGTCTTCATTTCCCTCAAAATATATTTTCAAATTAGAGGAAAATTGAAGGAATGTCTTGTAGGTTTTTCTTCCACTCTGGTTAAAAAAAAAAATTTTTTTTTTTTAAGTCATCTGAGTTTTAAAACTAAACACTCTCTCAAAGGGGCTTTGCCACCGGAAAGGTTTAATCATGTCAATTTAGGGCCTTTCTGGAGACAGCCTACATTTGTCATCATTCACTACGTGGCCATCTATAAACTAGGTCAGTCTTTTGAAGGTATTCTACAAATAGCTGCTCAGGTTCAAATGCTTCCAGTTGTATTTAGAAGAGTGAGAGATTTTATGCATGAAGGGGTCTCAATATGAAAAAGAAAACAAACATCACCCAACTGGCAATGATATGGGTACCAAAGAAGAGAGATTCTAAAATAAGCCATCAATTGGGTTTTCTCATTAAATTCAAAAAAATAAAAAATTTTTTAGAAAAAGGTCTTATCAAAGGCTGGTAGTAGAAAGCATAAAGCAAACATTCAAGAACCAGGATTCCTAATAAAGGTGGAAGTGCCCCATTTTCCTCTTTCAACCATAAGAAAATCTTAGACCACATACTGGCTTAACATAGTATGCTTGGAAAGAAGGAGAGAGATGAGAGAGAGATGGATGGATGGATGGATGGATGGATGGAGCGAGCTATAAATAGATAGAGGTTAGATAAATTGTATTATAACTTCTTATTTCAAAACCCTGAGGGGTGTTATTTATGTCTTCGCTGGCTAATAAAATGTTATATGCACAGCTTCAATGTACCTTACCTAAATCAGACTTCCTTGGTTTTCTTTTAGCTCTTTGCTCTCGATCAACGCTACTGAGTATGCAAACTCCCTCCTTCTGGTTTTCTTTAATAATAAAGATAGAACCTAATAACTTAGCCCCTTACTCTGACCACACACCCACAGTGAAAGGACTGTGTCTTGGTGTACTGGTGGGCAGCCAAAGGCAAAGGGGAACCACTGTAAAGGACACGTATCCACAGCGCTCTGAGGCAGCCAGCAGTGATCCAAGACTTTTGAGGAAGAGAAGAATTTTAGTGGGAAAAGGGAACAAAATCATAACACATTTGGACTCTCTTGGATCATCATCTGTATAGAAATGAGAACACTGGGACGCCTGGGTGGCTCAGTCGTTAAGCGTCTGCCTTCGGCTCAGGTCATGATCCCAGGGTCCTGGGATCGAGCCCCGCATAGGGCTCCCTGCTCCGCGGGAAGCCTGCTTCTCCCTCTCCCACTCCCCCTGCTTCTCCCTCTCCCACTCCCCCTGCTTGTGTTCCCTCTCACGCTGTGTCTCTCTCTGTCAAATAAATAAATAAAATCTTAAAAAAAAAAAAGAAAGAAATGAGAACCTTGAAGATTATCTACACTGCTTTCCCAAAAATGAGAAAGGTTGTTCTGGAGGCTGCAACTTGGTTTAAGCCATTTAAGATGAAGAGAAGCCTCAGGCATTAAGAAGGTGGAGAACATCCACCATGTCTCCTTCTGGCCGAGTGTCCACTTAACGGTAAGCAGGTAGTCGTTCTCCACATCCCTGGTTTCTTGCTCTAGATGCATATCCCCTTCTGCTCAGATTCTCCAGTGGCACCTGCCTGCTCTCTGGTGGGTGGAAAACCATGACCAACAGCACATCTGAGTCACCTGGCTAGAGAAGCAGCCCTTCCGTAAGTTGAGAACATTGTCCTTACTCCCACCTAGCAGAAAGGAGGAAAGGGTCAAAGCCTGGGCCTTCCCCTCTGCTCTGAGGGCTCACAATGCCAGGAAAGCCAAGAATGATGTGGCCCCAAAGAGCCCACCTCTGAAGATGAGAACATCTTCAGTGCTGCGGTCCATGAACAAAGCCAGAGAAAGACAAAATCCACACAGAGTCTAGTGGCCTAAAAGCTATGTGCCATGACCATTCTTCGTAAAAGTAAATGGATTAGAAATGGTTCAAAAGGAACCACAGCGAATGCTTGCAATATTAAAAATCTAAATACAGGAGCTTCCTGTCTGTATTGACTGAAGAAAGTAGAAGGTGAAACAAGAGAAAATGACATTTGTACTTTCTAGTTGAGAGAACAGGAATGTAAGCCACAGAAAGATTTTCCTGGCTCTTTTTCAGATTTCTGCATGTCATTCCTTGAACGATTACAACTGTCAAGAAAGTAGGTATCTTTAAAAAACAGGAAAAATTCTAAGACACAGAATGTCCAGGAGGCTGCTGGACCGGGCATGCCCTGATCGCTTTCCCTTGGACACTCTGAGGAAGAGCTTCCAGGGATAACGCAGAGCAAACTATTCGCTTTATTCACCGTGGAAGCTTGATTCAAAAGCACAATGAACTCACCTCAATTTTCCAGATGTTTAGGTTAGAAAGCAGATCCCAACAGAAATTTCCATTCTTATCCACTCCGCTGAACCCAAAGCCAGCTGCATTATTCACGGCATCAGCTATGGTTTTTAAAACAACACATTAGGATATGGAACAAAAGTCACATTGCTGCTTTAAAAGATATTAACTGTCTGTCTAGCTTTAAGACTGAGAGATGGGCAGTAGTTTCTCCTTGGAAAAGAAACCAAAACAATTGAAAGGACCTGGTACCATTAGAAATCACAGAAACCTTTTGGGCTCTTTGGTGGGCTTAATTTTTATTCATTCATTTTTATTCATTCATTAGCACTTAGTGAGCACCTGCTAAGTCAGAAGGCACGAGATGCTCCTAAAAACGCAAAATGAGATATAATAAAAGAAAAATGAACCGGAACAAAGCAACAGGATTTAGTGACCCACTTGATGGAAGGGGAGAAAGGGAAGAAGGTAAACATACATCTAAGCTCAGAAGCAGAGGCCAGAAGAAAGAGGGGACCCAGAGGACTTGGACAGGTCCAAGAGCTGTCATTAAAGCTCTCATGACAAGAACGGATTGCATTAAAAGTCAGGAGGAGAACCAGTTCTGAAAGAGAAATTGGAGCTCATTCTGGACATACTAAGCATGACATGCCAGTAGGTATCAGTCAGGGCTGCCAAGATACAGTTAGACAAGTTTAGAGCACAAGACAAAGAGCAGAGCTAGAGATGTGAATTTGGGGCCAGCCACCACGGAGACCACACGTGGACCTAATTACCAAAGCATCCTACCCATAGTCAGTTTGAGAAAGCTCCCATTTCCATCTTTATTCCACTTCACGGAACTCTAAGAAAATGTCCCCCTGCAGTGAGTATAACATTTCTAATTCCTTAATTATGCGATGTTGTAATCAAATAGAGACCTGATGAAATCAACATACTTTTATTATGATGACCAAAAAGGCTAATTGTCTCTTTTCACTTAGTTCAAGTTAATTCTGTTAGAATATTTTCTTTAAAAAAGAAATAAACTTCACCCAAAAAAACAAATAATCCAATTAAAAAATGGGCAGAAGACATGAACAGACATTTCTCCAAAGGAGACATCCAGATGGCCAATAGCCACATGAAAAGATGTTCAACATCACTCATCATCAGGAAAATGCAAATCAAAACTACAATGAAATATCACCTCACACCTGTCAGAATGGCTAAAAAACACAAGAAACAACAAGTGTTGGTGAGAATGTGGAGAAAAAGGAAGCCTCCTACACTGTTGGTAGGAATGCAAACTGGTGCAGCCACTGTGGAAAACAGTATGGAGGTGCCTCAAAAAATTAAAAATAGAACTACCCTATGATCCAGTAATCACACTACTAGGTATTTGCCCCCCAAATACAAACATACTAAGAACTACATGCACCCCTATGTTTATAGCAGCATTATTTACAATAGCCAAGCTATGGAATCAGCCCAAGTGTCCATCCATAGATGAATGGATAAAGATGATATATATATACAATAGAGTATTACTCAGCCATAAGAACAATGAAATCTTGCCATTTGCAACAACATGGATGGAGCTAGAGGATTACAATGCTAAGTGGAATAAGTCAGTCAGACAAATACCATATGATCTCACTCCTACGTAGAATTTAAGAAGACAAACAAAGGAAAAAAGAGACAAACCAAGAAACAAACTCTGAACTACAGAGAACAAACTGATGGTTCCCAGAAGGGAGGTGGGACAGGTGATGGGGATTAAGGTGTGCACTTGTCATCATGAGCACCAGGTGACGTATGGAAGTGCTGAATTACTATATTATATACCTAAACTAATAACACTCTATGCTAACTATACTGGAATTAAAATAAAAAATAATTAAACTAAATCACAGCACTGTAAGGCCTTAGATCTGGGGAGATCTTAGAGAACTCTTTCTTGAGGCACTATTCATTCTTTCCCATAGAAATTCAGGTCCAGCTCCAGAGCGACTTCTGAAGGGTTACTCTAAAGAAAAACAACCTGTTCTAGGTTTGTCTCCTTTCTTTTTGGCATAGTTGGTGAATTAACACTGTTTATCTTATGCTTGGCTTCACTGGGAAATGATCTAGTTTCTTTTAGAAGGAAGGATGAGAATTACTGAGAGCTGCTGGGTCATTCTCCCAAGCCAACAGGATGGAAACTCAGTGGAAAAGGAAAAGAACAACGAAGCAGGGGGTGAGCCCGTTAAGAAACGAAGTTTTAAATGTGTGGGAAGAAACTGTCGATGACAAGATAAGCTGAACCAGGAGAAGAGGAACTCTTTGGGGTCTGTTTTGGACACGAAAACCAAGGGCTGGCCGGATAGTACGGGACCAGCAGCCCTTCAATTCCCCCTCCTACCTCCAGGCTCGTCTAAAACCCAGAACAACAACTTCTCTTTCGGGTGCCCACAATCTTCCCAGGACTTTATAAGCACTCTCCAAGCACTCTCATTCAGCACTCCCAGCGGGGTGTGAAGATGCCGGGGGAGGGCCAGCTCTAGAGGCAGAGCCCCTGGCTTCTGGGTCTCCGCTGAGCAACACACTGAACGTATGGCCTCGAGAGAGTTGTCTATCATCTAGAAACCCATTCCCTTGATAAGAAAATGGGTATGAGCATGGTACCTATCTCAAAGCCACGTTGGAAGAATTAAATGAGGCATGAATGGTGCTCCTGGCGCAGTGCTTAGCCCAAGTCAGCCCTCGAGAAATGTTAGCTGTTCTCCCAGACCCATCTTGCCAAGGCTTAGTGATGCTAACATTCGGTTCACTCAGGTGGTCAACAGCGCCAGGCTCTGAATGCTAGAAAGGATTCTGATCCCACCACCTGAGTCACTAGGAGTCACTCTGAAAGACAAAGGAAGGACCAGAAGGGTGGCTCTCAGAGGCTGCGTCGAGAGGCTGGGGACGTGCTTGCTCCCCGTCGTGCATTTCACCACCGTTTATCCAAAATGTGGTTTTGTCTCTGAGCAGTTAGAGGTTCTAAGTTCACCAGCCCCAAACTGGCTTTACTAGTATTGTCTATTGTATTATTACAGATAAATTAACTTGGACACCCATATTTTGGAGGTTGTGATCCTTGGAACACAGCCCGGGCTGAAGTTGAGTCTCACTAATCAGTACTAATTAGGGGAAAACAACCAGAATTTTACAATAAGTCCAAAGAAAATTGCCTTAATTATTTCAATATAAACAGTAATGAGAGCGAGGCTAACACGGTGGAGCTCAGCTGAGATTCATGAAGAGACTAGCTTTAAGGATTAAATTCATAATCACGTAGAATTAGTGCATCAATTATATGTAAATGATGTTTTAAGGAACTGGATAAAACAATTATTTGGTTAAGCAGTTTAAATAATCCCGGTTAGACTATTCATTGCTTCTTTATTCATAAATGATACAAAGGTTAATTTCAGACCAGCCCGTGCAATCTAAACTGTAACAAAGTTCGAACTGAGGCCATACAAATTAATGAAGTATTTCTCCTGAAGCTACCTCCCCAACCCCCGCAAAAGAAAAGATAAATGGAAAGGGGTATAGAAAAGAGCCAAGCCCATGGAGAAAGCTACCCACAGAAAAGGGTGCTCCCAGTATCCAGGGCACTCCCAAAACGGCAGAACGATGCCAGACGCCCCCCGTTGCCTAGAACCCCCTCCCCACCCACGCCCCCACCAGCACAACCCACCTCGAGTTAGACTTTCCCTAGGAGGCCATGCAGGGCCTTGCTTTCCTCCTAAAGCGGGAGCTGATTTAGTCCAGAAGCCAGCCCTTAAGCCCTAGGATATGGAATATGGGAGCGGGAGAGGTAGGGAGAGGAGAGAGAAAAGGAAGGGTAAGTGAAGACGTAGAAGGCAGCCAAGGGGAGTGAGCTGTTATCTCTTCCTCTCTCTCTCTCTCTCTCTCTCTCTCTCTCTCATTCTCTCATTTGCAAACACACACACTCAGGTTAGAGCAAAGTGAAAATATTAAGTATTTCACGTAGGAAAATAAACCTGGTGCTCCAAGCTGGGTTCCAACTATAGTATGTATCATGCCTACCTACTGAAGAAATTATCATTCTTAAGTCATAAAGCAAGTGCAGAAAGAGGAATAAGGCTTTTGAAGCCTCCCAAAACAACCGGTCTCTATTCATCATCCCCTCTGGATTGTTGGCGTTGGGACAGCTTGCCACATTCCTGCCTGGTCGGTATGCCTGTCCCTGTGCCCACGGACTGTTAACAATTCTGATGGCAGAGAAGAGGGCTTACTCACCTTTGCATTCCTCCTGGCACAGAACCTGGTGCGTGACAAAAACTCCCTGAATTGAACCAAAGGTGACAAACAAAACCTCCCACGCTGCAAATGTTTTAAAAGCCCTCAGTTCGATCTTTCTGGCCAAGTGTCACATAAATACCACACTGGACTGAACTTCTCCCTGAACATTTCGACCTTTAAAAATAATTTAGACCAGGGGCGCCTGTGTGGCTCAGTCGTTAAGCGTCTGCCTTCGGCTCAGGTCATGGTCCCAGGGTCCTGGGATCGAGCCCCGCGTCGGGCTCCCTGCTCCGCGGGAAGCCTGCTTCTCCCTCTCCCACTCCCCCTGCTTGTGTTCTCTCTCTCGCTATGTCTCTCTCTGTCAAATAAATAAAAAATCTTTAAAAAAAAAAAAAAAAATAATTTAGACCAGGACTTGGGGAATGAAGAGTTCTTATTTTTTTTAATGGGTACAGCGTTCCTGTTTGGGGTGATGGAAAATTCCGTTCTGAAGATGGATAGTGGTGATGGTTGCACAACACTGTGAATGAACTTCATGCCACTAAGCTGTACACTAGAGATGGTTAAAATAATAAATTCTGTGTTCTATCTTACCATAATAAAAAGTAAAAAAGTAATTTAGTAGCTACCAGCTTTAATTCGGGGATAAAAACTTGGAGCATGAAATGAGAGAAAAGGAACTCAATTAAGTGCTATGCCTTCACTCATGGAACAGAGGCTAAGCACTAGGCGCTGAGTTTAATCATCTGTTTGACTTAATAAACCAAATCAGGGCTCCCTGACATCAAGCCCCAGGTCACCTTCAGCTAAGAACTTAACTTTCCATTCCTGAGCTGCCGTGCCTTATCAGAAATCCCTTACCGCTCCTGGTAAGTAAATAGGAGGACTTAGTGCTCACTCCAGCAAAGCTTTAAACTTTTCCAGTCTAAAACAGTTTGAAAGGAAAGAGAGAAAAACAAATCAAGTTGAACTTTCTACCTTAAAAAAAAAAAAGTCACCTGAAGTCAGTTTCTAAGGCATAAATCTTAACCAACAATTTTTTTTTTTAACCAACAAGTTCTTAAAGAAAAAGTGTGACCCTAAACCAGCACATATTTTGGTACATTTTTTTAAGCATGTCCCCTCTGTTATTCACCACCCAGAAAAATGACAAACAGATCATTCTGGAATTTTCCCCTAACTTTCCACTGTACTAATGGGCAGCTTTGATTGGTGGAGGAAGCTTCCGAGTTTGCACATCTGTTAATAACATTGAGTTGAAGCAACAGCTAGGACTGCTTTTCTCTTATCAGGGATAATTGAGTTTATGGATGGCGGGACAGGGGTGCTTTGCTGGAAAGTACAAAATGATACTGGCTCAGCTATCTGCATCATGCACTGAGCTTTTTTTTGGTTAGGGGATCCACAATGCTGTTCTGGGTAGGCCATCCAAGGAGCCTCCCTCTTCCCTCATTCACTCAGGGCCATTCCATCAAACGTACCTAATGTCCAGGCAAAGTAATACTTGGGCTTTGAGGCTTGCATGACAATATATAAGTAGCAGAGTCGAGTCAGAAAGTTTGCTTTATGAACAAACCAGTCATCGACCAGGCAGGTGACAGGGAAGGACTTCGTGAGCGTCAAAAACAGGAGGAGAGACACCAAGGTCATGCACAGCTTGTGTATCACAGCTCTCTGAAAATGTGGAAAAAATCAGGGTAACCATGCAAGACTCCCGTATGAGGAAAACAATTTCAGCAAGGGTACCTTAGGGACAAAGCGGTTCCAATAGCTGCTTTGGTAATACTCCTTACAAGGAGCGGCAACAGGCATTCCTAGGACACAAACTGGATGCTGGGCTTAGGGGCTAAATGCAAGAAAACTATTACCAGCACATTCTACTGACAAAAGGAAGGTAGTTGTTTTTTTTTTTTTTTTTTAAGATTTTATTTATTTCTTTGAGAGAGAGAGAGAGCACGAGCAGGAGGAGGGTCAGAGGGAGAAGCAGGCTCCCGCTAAGCAAGGAGGCAGGACTTGATCCCAGGACCAGAGGACCATGACCTGAGCTGAAAGCAGCCGCTTAACTGACCGAACCACCCAGGTGCCCCCAAAAGGAAGGTGGTTTTATTACCCAAAACATCAGAGAAAGAGCATTACTGGGGCACCTGGGTGGCTCAGTCGTTAGGGAGCCTGCTTCTCCCTCTCCCACTCCCCCTGCTTGTGTTCCTGCTCACTGTCTCTGTCAAATAAATAAATAAAACCTTTAAAAAAAAAAAGAGCATTATAGAGTGCAATCTTCCATCAGAAAGGAATAACAATTTGCCTTCTACTTCTGTTGCCAGCAGAGTTAAGGAAATGGGTCTGAATCACCACAAGGAGGACAGAGGCTTAAGCTAGGAAGGATTCTGTGCAAGTTTTGAAATGCCTGAGCCGGGACATGAGCAGGTAATGGAGAGTTTTAGAAAGCCTTCCAGGATGGTTTACATGTAGTCTGCTCTAACATTAAGATGCACTGACATTTTAAATGCCTCTGGACCAAGTGATTTTGCCCAGTTTTCCCAACATTCCAGGGAATGTCATTTAACATCAATAGAACTATAGTTCCCAGTTTTATAAAAACAGGCCACTTTCTGGGTGGAGCACCTGGGTGGCTCAGTCCGTTAAGCATCCAACTCGGTGCTGGCTCGGGTCGTGGGTCGGGAGATGGAGCCCAGCGTCAGGCTCCGCACTCAGTGCCAAGCCGGCTTAAGATTCTCTCCCTCCCCCTCTGCCCCGCCCCCGACTCAGGCTTGCACTCTTGTGCACTCTCTCCATCAGATAAATAAGTCTTAAAAAAATAAAAACAGGCCACATTTTTTGTAATATGGGGATAGTAATAGCACCTCCTCAGAGCGGCTTGAGGTTCAGGTGACTGAATATTTGCCAGGTACCCAGCATCGGGCTCCCAGTCAAGTGCTCACCATGCGTGGCTGCGATTATCGACCACACACTGGGGAGGCACCAGCCTGGGAGTGCCAGCCACCTCCCCCCGATGTGTCTTTAGCCAAAATACCACCTGACCGCTTCACTTTCTCTGTGCACAAAAATGCAAGAGTCTCCCCGGGGAGTGATATTAAGACTCTGTGATCATATTCTCTAAGTAAGAGCATGTGAAACACCAGAGCACTACTGTGGCGGATTCTGCCAATAAACTCCTGTGAGTACTTCGATGTCTCATGGCCACGGTGACCTCCCTCCCACATTGTTTCAATGACGCAGGAAGAGCTGACAGTTGACAAACCATACACTGCTGGACACCTGTGTTCAGACAGTCAAAACTATCTGAAAATTCATGCTTAGTAAGTCACTTAAATTTTCAAATAATTTTGCCTAGATTTTAGCATTTACAAAGTATTTAACTCAGTCATCCTGATTTTCTCCTTTTTCCAATTTTCCCTCTTCCTTCAACGAATTACAAACATCCCTTAAATACAGGATATTGGACCTGAATAAATTCAGCATATTTGTCAAGTTCGACATGTTATCCTAATGCTGACTAATCTGAAATTAATAAAATCCAAGATTAAAATAGGATTTCCAAAAAACCATCTTAAACTCTCCAAATCAGTAAAACTAATCTTTAAGCATGCCAACATAAAACTGGTTTCCCACACAAGAAGCAGGCTCTGCAATTAAAAAAAAAAAAAATCACATTTTTTTCTGGTTCCAACTCCCTCCCCATCCCCCTTTCATGACATTATCCTTTGGCTGGATATGAATTTCTATTCATAAAGACAAAAAAGCACTCATAAATCCGAATGTGTTACCCAGCACGGTGCTGAGCACACTGTAAGCATTAAATATTGGCAGGTTGACCTAGTGGATCGATTCTTTAATATTTCCAGCCCATGAGCTGCGCTGTGAGGGAAACGGGGCTGGGGGGAGTTACTGGCCAAGCTTTCTGGTAAACTGTTTGGCTTTTTAATTAGAACAATTACTAGTGAGAGTGAGCCCTGGCAACGGAGCTCTATTTTTCTGGAGCTCTGGGTAAATACTTGGCACTAAACACTTACAGTGGGAGAAGGCTCTGGTAGGCTGTGGAAATCTCTCTGCTTCCAGTTCACTTCCAGCAACTTCGTGTGTATGTGTCTCCCCTCAATAAAGGCTATATAATCCTTGAAATTGTTGCAAGGGCCAGCTATGACACTCATGAAGTTGAGAAGGTAGCTTAAGTATTCCAAAAAAGAGGGTTTTACTCTGTGAAAATAAAGTGAAAAAAAATTGAAAAGCCTTCAGTCTTGGATTTTTCTCTGAGATCCGCAGGTCATCCAATCCTAAACACAGGCGTTGTCTTTGTAGATGATAACACATGACGTGGTCTGTCTTTGTTCCGGTTCTCTCAAAATCCACCTAAGCTAGAAACCTTGTGGAAAGGACAAGTTAATAGAGGTGGGTGGCTCCGAGAAGGTGCAGTGCTCCGTGGCGCCCTCTGCTGGCCGACGGCGGCTACAGACACGGAGGACGAGGTCCAGGGTAATTCTGAGGCTGGGACGTGCTTTCTCAGCAACCTTAGCTGTCTGCAAGAGAGAATGAAGGTAATAAACACCAGGCAGGGGTGGGAACCCGACCTAATGTGAGCTGAGCGAGATGCTGTGAAATGGGAAAACTCCCTCCCAACTGCCAAAATAAACACAAAACAAATGATGGGTGGAACCAGTTTCCACTTGAAGAGGACACACAAAAACCACCACTGTAGCAGTCTCCTGTCTGCTTTGGCATCCGGGCACGAGGTCCCCAACCACAGACAAAAGTAGTGGTGGGGAAAGGTTCTATAGAGACCAGTTCTAGGTAGTGGTGTTTTAAAATGGCTTTTAAAGGGGCAGGATAGTATTGTGGGGAAAGGCTCCCTAAAATACCATTGCTAACCAGTCACTGGAATTACGCCCTACAGCATTTACATCCCCACAATACTGAGCAAAGAATCTGATTCATTAGTCTCCTGCAGTGGGTCTCCATTGCTTAGAGTCCCAATCCCTTAATGTGAAAATGAGGCACTCAATCTCCGTACCACTCAGGACCCTCTCTTCCTTACCCCTGACTACCTCCTGAAAGTCTCCTATAGGAACCCTCCACCGTGGCTGCCCGTCCTTCCCCGATGTGCTACCCCACAAGCCATTTCCATTCCCTATCAATGTTGTTCTCCTCCCTTACAGCCTCCCTTTCTCCAACACCCACACCAGCCACAGTCTGCCTTCAGCCTGCTTCCTGCTTCCTGCCTTCTGTCTCCTACTCCCCAGCTCACAGTCCTCTCTCCAGCCCTGCTTCCCATCCGTCTTCATAGCCGCATTTAATCATACTGATGTGCACTGATAATTTATTGGGCAGACACATACCCAATAAAAGTAACTCTGTAAGAGACCTAACAATGGCAGTGAAGGAGAATCTTGCAAAACTAACAGAATTACAGACCCCGTGTATTCTCTCGCCCAGCAACCCCGCTTCTGGGACTCTATCCCACCGCTATACCCAAACCTTTTTATTTATTTATTTTTTTTTTTTTTTTTTTTTTAAATATTTTATTTATTTATTTGAGAGAGAGAGAATGAGAGAGAGCACATGAGAGTGGGGAGGGTCAGAGGGAGAAGCAGACTCCCTGCCGAGCAGGGAGCCTGATGCGGGACTCGATCCAGGGACTCCAGGGTCATGACCTGAGCCGAAGGCAGTCGCTTAACCAACTGAGCCACCCAGGCGCCTATACCCAAACCTTTTTAAAATGACCTAGGAACAGGGTTTGTAAAAGCCAAAGATTGGCAGACAACCCAAGTATCCATCAATAGATTCATTAATAAACACTAATATGACCATATAGTGGAGTTAATCTGCATTGAAAAATGAGGAGGATTTCTAGACGCTCATGTACAAAGGGCTCGAGAATACATTGTTAAACTTACTTCACAGCAAGTCGATGTTGCTCAGCAGAGAGGTCTTCAGCTCTTCGACCTAATCCTATAAAAAAGAAAAAATGTAGAAATAAGATGTTTGAAGTAGAAAATTCTAAAAGAGGCTAATAAAAGTCATTTGAAAAAAAAATGATTTATTTCACATTTCATTTATTTCATAAATCATAAAATCATTTTTTTAAATGCTCTGGATTAAAGAGCTACCTGCAAGTGCACGTGTGAGGGGGAAAGTCTCCGCAGGTTCTCGTGAAGAGGGGAGAAAGCAGGGGTTACTCCTATTTAAACTGCATGGTATGACACGGATCCCAGAGAACTCCCGACATCTCCTCCACTTCTTACCAAAGTACATATGTTTTCACTGCTACGGGAGAGAGAAGCCTGCCTTTGTAGCCTGCACCAGCTCAAAGACCTCTCTGATTAGGCTGGCTGTAGACACCTGCTAAGCGCAGCTGAGGGCACGGGTGTGGAATGGGGAAAGGAACAGGGGATTTTCTCTTCCAAAAACACAGGAACTGTAATCCTGAATGCAGGGAAAACATAAAAGATGTATCAGGTGATTCTTCTTCTTTTAAAATTCATCCATGCCAGAAAAAAAACAAAAACAAAATCACCTTTGTGCTTCTCATAAAATTTAGGTTAGCTTATAGTTGCAGAAACTGAAGTGCCATCTAATAAGCTATAGACATTGGACTATAAAGCCGTATATCCAGCTAAGACTGATGATGGTCACCAATCATAAAGGCAATTCAGAAAAATGCATAAAGGAAGACAGTGTTTGCTGTTCCCACTACACACAAGAAAAAAAGAAATGACAAATAAACATCTTGCTGCACATAAGGGTTGTTCCAGAAAATCAGGTAAACTAAGAATGCTTTAAAAAGTAATTTAGGCAAAAAGCCTATTTAAAAAAAAAAAAAGAGTTTTTTTTAAAAAAAAAATCACACTCACTTTTTTCTAAGATGTCAACAATACATTTCTGGCAATCCTAGAAATTAAACTGATTTTAGCTATTGGTTTATGTGCTAATATTAGTCTATCACCACCACCAACTAGACTTTTAGGTACAAAAACATTTATCAACTCGCCCCGATTTGCCCTGGACTTTTCCAATTTGGGCCCTAAAAGTCTCATGTCCTGGGAAACTGCTCAGTTCTGGACAAACCAGGACAGTTGGTCACCCTAGAAAGACCCCATCCTTAGTATAAAATTACCCAGTTCTCTACAGAATGACTAAATCACCAAGTATGAACTAGGAATACCCAGGGTCAAAATGAAATCAGTTCCCAAGCTTTAAAGAAAAATAAGACTAGCTAACAGAGATTGTAAATCTTCTCAACCTGTTTGCACATAAAGAAGCTTCAACAGTCCGAAAGCATTTGCCAGAACAGTATAAATCTGCAGAGTATACTTTCACTAACTGCACCTGACACCTCTTACACCCATATTGAAATCTTCCACCCGGCTGAAAGTGCCGTCCTCCTTCCCTGGAACCAGGTTTTAAATCATGTAAATCACACTTTCTCGTCATTTTCAGGAAGGGCATGAGCAAAGAAAATGTTCAGTTTTATACAAACAGAAGCTTCTTCCTTCTTCCAAGGAGAAGGGTCAGGCTAATCTCATTAGATAATTTTCCAAGCCAAACAACAAAAACAAAAACACTAAACAAACAAAACTAGCACTAAAAAAAAAAATGGCTAACCAGCCAATTCTATTTTTTATTACCTTGTGAGCTTCTCAGAGTAAACCACAGAAAAAGGATGCCATTTCTTCTCAAGAGATTTGGAAATGAAGGGCAGAGAGCGCCATAAATTTAAAACATTATAAATGTAAACAGAAAACCAACTGTTCTCAGTGTAAATACTTCAGCAAATTTAGATTACAGAAATAATAGCTGTGAAAGTAAAGAGCTTTGATTAAAGAAGCTTGTAAATTTTTGACAAGTTATAGAAGATCTGCCAGCACTTGGCTAAACTCTGGACTATGGGTATAGTCTAAACAAGGAGCTCACTCTCAGAACCGAAAAGAGAGTTGTTTTTCTCACCATCATGAACTTGGAATGCCAAGGTCGTGATCTTCTGTGTGACAATCATCAGAGGCCTAAAAGGAAGACAGAAGAGAATCGATTGGCAGAAGGACCACTAGAAGAAACATTTATTCTATTTTCCTGCATGGTGGTTGTTCATCTTGAAGGCTATTCAATAAAATGAAAAAAAAAAAAAAAAAGATGGAATTCAAAAATTCCCTTCCAAATCACTTTAAATAAGTAGATATAACAGCACTGAATGAGAGGACACCAGAAAGCCCCTCTTGCACTGTTCCTCCAAATGTAACTTCCAGGACCAGCACCATCAGCATCCTCAGGGGTTTGTTAAAAATGCAGACTCTCACACACTCCATTCCAGAACGAGAAAATGAGGACCTGCATTTTAATAAGACCTCTAGGGAGACTCAGATGCACATTAAAGTATGAGCAGCCCCAGTTTGGGGGATACCTAATTCAGTGCCCCGGTTCCACCTGGATGAGACATATATTCTGGCTTCTTCATCCTAATTGTTCTAACACGTGTTCTATTAAAGGTAATTCTTCTATGCACACATAGTAAGAGATACTTTTGTAAAATGCAGCCACCTGTCAATAAACCATTTAGTGACAAAAAATAAGACCAATCCTAATTTGAAAAAAAGACATCAAATAAAAGCTTGTCTAAGAAGTGGCACCCATGTCCACAAGGATGCCAAGGTAATTCAACAGAGGCAAGAATAGCTTTTTAAAATAGTGATGGCACCACTAGATAGCCACATAAAAAGAACACAAAAGTAATTTAAAAATGTACCAAAGACCTAAATATAAGAGCTAAAAGTAAAAAACTCTTAGAAGAAAACACAAGCATAAATCTTCATGACCTTAGATTTGGCAATGGTTTCTTAAATGTAACACCAAAAGCACAGGTAACAAAAGAAAAATGTGCATTAAATGGATATTATTGAAACTTAAAATTCTGTGCTTCAAATGACTCACACCACCAAGAAAGTGAAAAGACCTTTCACAGAATGTGTGAATATATGTGCAAGTCATACATCTGATAAGCAACTTGGTACTAGAATATATAAAGAACTCTTACAATAAGAATAAGACAATAACCCAATTTAAAAATGGCCAAAGGATCTGAATGGACATTTCTCTGAAAAAGATACACAAATGGTAAATAAGCAGACGAAAAGATGCTCAACAATAATCAGCCATCAGAGAAATGCAAACCACTTCACAAGCACAAGGATGACTAGCACCAAAAAGGTAACAAGTGTTGGTCAGAAGGTGGAGAACTGGAACCCTCATACATTCCTGGCGGGAACATTAAAAGGTCCAGCCACTTCAGAAGATCTGGCAGTTTCTTAAAAGGTTAAACACAGAGTGACGGTATAACCAAGCAATTCCACTCCTAGGTATATACCCATGAGAAATAAAAATATATCTACACAAAAACCTGTTTAGAGCAACATTATTCATAATAGCCCAAAAGAAAATAACCTAAATGCCCACCAACTGATGAATGAATGAATGAAATGTGGTATGTCTATAAAGTAGAATAATATTCAGCAATAAATACAGTGAAGTACTGACCCGTGGTATAATATGAATGGACCTTGAAAACATTATGCTAAGTGAAAGAAGCCAGACATAAAAGTCCTATATTGTATGATTCCATTTATATGAAATAGCAGAATAGGCACATCCACAGAGAAAGTAAATTACTGGCTGCCTAAGGCTGGAGGAATTGGGAAGAAATGAGGACTTATGGCTAATGTATACAGGTTTCTCTGGGGGGTGATGAAAATGTAGAATTAATTATGCTAATGGTTGCACCCGTAAATCCACTCTGTGAATATGCTCAAAACCACTGCATTGTGGGGCGCCTGGGTGGCTCAGTCGTTAAGCGTCTGCCTTCAGCTCAGTTCATGATCCCAGGGTCCTGGGATTGAGCCCCACATCGGGCTCCCTGCTTGGCGGGAAGCCTGCTTCTCCCTCTCCCACTCCCCCTGTTTGTGTTCCCTCTCTTGTTGTGTCTCTGTCAAATAAATAAAATCTTTAAAAAAAAAAACAAAAAAAACCAGGGACGCCTGGGTGGCTCAGTCGGTTGAGCAGCTGCCTTCGGCTCAGGTCATGATCCCAGGGTCCTGGGATCGAGTCCCACATTGGGTTCCTTGCTCGGCAGGGAGCCTGCTTCTCCCTCTGCCTGCCTCTCCCCCTGCTTGTGTTCTGTCTCTCTCTCTGACAAATAAATAAATAAATAAAATTAAAAAAAAAAAAAAACTGCATTGTATTCTCTAAATAGGTGAATTGAAGGATATGTGAATTCTATCTCAACAAAGCTGCAATTTTTATAAATGGCACCTGTTTTTCCAATCGTCCACCCCCATTTAGTTCCCTTAATAGCTCAATTCTTGCCCAACCAGATAAGATAAAACCCCACTGCTCAACCATAACATCCTTCAATCCTTCTTAGTCTAGCCTGGTTTTCTGATCCATATTGTTGAGGTTTCCTATTGAATTTGCTGTCTCTGACCCTATGGACTGATGGCCCATTTATACAGGCAGCAAGGACAGCACTCCTGGGATGACCCTGGGATGCCACACTCCCCATGAGCCCAGCCCAAGTGTGTGGGAGGATGGGATGGGGCACAGACCATTTTAGGCCAAGTCTGTTATGTGACAACTGCACTCTGCCCCTTGTCTGTGAGTCCCTTTTCCTCCTTAATTCCTCCCCTTCGAGTTCCCATTTTCCATCTCTGTAAAGTAATATGCATGCGGGGCACCTGGGTGGCTCAGTCGGCCAAGCGTCCCACTCTTGGTTTCAGCTCAGCTCATGATTTCAGGGTCGTGAGATTGAGCCCAGCCAGGGCCTCTACATTAAGCGTGGCGTCTGCTTGAGATTCTCTCCCTCCCACCTGCCCCTCTCCCGGCTCATGCACATTCTCTCTCTCTCTTTCAAATAAATAAATAAAATCTTTAAAAAAAAAAAAAAAATAACCATGTAACATTTTTAAACTATCAATATAATAAACTATTTTAAAGTACCAACAAATACCCTTTGAAATCTAAACATTTATGCCCAACCTTGTATCTTATTGGCAAAAGCCCAATGGCCACTTTTTGAAACAAGATTCCTAACATCACACAGGAGGCTAGCAGAAGAGAAAGGGGGTCTGACTGCAGAAGGGAAGGACCGCCACGCTCTGCCAGGACTGGTGAGAATTAGGTGTGGCAAAATAGGGAGCCATCCGGGTAATCGTTTGAGCACAGCCAGACATGCTCATAGCTCACACTGATTATGACTGTGCTCTTGCAGATTGAAAAAAATAACCGTTCTTCCAGAGCCCTGAGGTGTGGGCCTTAGAATAAATAAGAGCTACATTGAAACTTTCTATACAATGTGGTCTTACAGACCAATATAATTTTGCATCTCACCTTCGTGATATTCACCAAGACTTTGGACCCAGAATGCATAACAGATGCCAAGAGCTATTGTTTTTTTGTTTCTTTTTTGAAAGGGGCTCACTCTGTCACATTCAAGGTAGTTTCCAAACATGACTTTCAAAGCACAAAAGTTTCTTTCCAAAGCCTTTTTATCTTTTTTTTTTTTTTCCCCTGGAAGATCGAAAGTCCTAGGAATCAGTAATAGGACCTAAGCCCCCATTTTTCCTTACACCAAGTCCAGTACAACATTTTTTAAAATTTGAGGCACACATCCTGGTGACTATGCAATTTGCAAACCAAGTAGGTTCCTACTTTCAATTCCTAACTTCATTTTTTAAAGGGTCTAAAAAATAGATTTATCAAAAAAGGAAATGTTACGGAATTAGCCTACCTTTCTTTCTCTATAGAAATGTAACATTTGTTTTCCTCTATCTGGCATTACATTTAATGTATTCCATAGTAAGGCTCATGTTCAAAAATGCAGTAAGTAGTCTTATATATGCAATGGCCATGAGCAGAAGTCACTCAAATCTATGGGCTTTGGGGGGCGGGGGCATCAATGATTAGCCACAGCGGCCACAGATTCAAACTCCAACTTCAGGCTGGGAACACGCCCCCTTGAGCTGCTCCAGCCAATGACAGAGCGGGGCAGGTACCCAGGCAGGTCCCTGCAAAGGAGGCATGGTACTCCTCCACAGGGCGAGTTTTGCTAGAGGACTTCTCACTGAACACAAAATTGTTTTAGACCTGCACTGCTGTCTTCCTTCCTTCCCTCTCTCATCTCAGGGGTCAGACTTGCATTTCAATCTATTCCAGATTCCCCAGTTTCCCTCACAGGCATTTCACATGACAAATCTCTTACTTCTGTTCCCATCTTCGTATCTGCTCCTCAGAGAACCTGGACGAATACAATACATAATATTGAATTTCTAGATCATGGTCAATAAATATTCAATATGAAGTCTGCACTATTGGGTCTATGTAAAAACTGTATTGTTGTCATTACCTTGGGAAAAAATGTCCCTTCTGGAGAGAAAAAAAGCTATGGACCAAATATAATTACTTGTCATCTAGACTACTTTCAACAATATATTGCTTCTGTTTTAAACGTCTCAAGAAGTTTCAAGCAACTTAAGGAACTCACACATGTGATCATGGGTTTATTAAACACAATACACTAATAACTGGTGAAAAAGCAGATCTAAAATCTGCAAACTAGAACTAGAACCTGTTCACTAAGAGGAGATGGAGTTAGCATCCTCCTACCTACTCATTTTTCTATGGGTGAAAGAAGGAGTGCCATATGCTCTTGCTCAGAAGACTTCCTCTCTCAACATTTTTTCATTGATCCTTTACTTACACTTATGAGTAGATCAGATGCCAAATTTAGAATGCCCAAGTGATGAGATATGAGTGTCAAATCCAAAAAGCTACTGACTTAAAAGTTGAAACTCAAATACCATCCATGTTGTATTTCAGTCAAAACCTAAAATAATCCAAGACGTGTTTGATGGTTTATGATTAGAATTCATGCTAACTTTTGCAAAGCTGCAAAACCCAGCACACAGGAGCACATACTACAAGTGCAGAAAGGACACAAAAAGGCTCCTTGGTGTAGCCAAAGAACTTCCTCAGAACAATGAGGCCTTAGCACTTTAGTTGTACTCAGATTTTGCACCCCCTGCCTCATCCATGGATTTGTACACACTCACTAGTAGTAGGTGCTGCAGTTGAATCCATGGGAACCATCTGATCAATCTGAAATCAAGGTTTGAGTCCAGCATGGTTGAAGTAGGGCCATTTCTCTTGTCTTACAAAATTTTTTCATGATTTACAAAAAAAAAAAAAGATAATCAGCTCAACTTCTGGGGAAGATGGTAGAGTAGGAGGATCCTAAGCTCACCTTGTCCCATACATACAGCTAGAAAATAGCCACATCAGTGTAAATAACCCAAAAAAGGACCTGAAGACTGGCAGAACAGACTTACCACAGCTAAACATAGAGAAGAGGCCACACTGAAAAGAGTAGGAAGGCTGGAGATGGTTGGGAACCAAACTGATTCGTGAGACTGTCTGTAGGAGGGAGGGACACTGCAAGCATGAACAGGAGCAAACCCCACACCAGGCATCCCAAGGCTGGGGACCTGCACTGGGAAAATGAACCCCCATCACATCTGGCTTTGAAAACCACAGGGACTGAACTTTGCCAGTTCTTACAACCAGCGGGGCTTACCCCCAGAACCTTAAAAAATCAGCGGGCTCTGCTCTCAGACAGCTGGAGGGTGATAGGAAACTGAGTCCTGAACCCTAAAGAGACAGCATAACATAGAGCCCTGCTGAGATACAGCATGGAAGCAGCAGTCTGAGAAATGCCTGGAATATACTGTGGTATACAGAAGGAGATTTATTTACAAGTCTCAGAACGTGTGCTTGAGAGGCATGGAATCTTTAGGAATCTTCTCCAAAAGGAAAAATCTTCCATTCCTCTCTCCCGCACCCCTGCCTAAAGAGGGCACCCCCAGGAACCAGCTCAAACACTCTCCAGCAAGCTTGCTAACACTGCACAATCCCCTCTCTCCGGCCCCATCTGATCTGCCCTTGGCAGGAGTCCATTCAGAACAGTACCACAAAATGGCATTGTGCAAGCAGCTGCAACAGGGCCCAACACCACTCCCAAGGGACTCCTGCCTTGGGGAGTGGGGACAATAACCACACACAGACCAGTTACACTGTGGCCCCAACAGTAGACTGGGGAAGACATCTGGTCTCCCCTACAGCCTGTCAGGGAACAAAACAGGAAGGGTACCCTTCAGTTCAGTGTGACCACAGCTCTTGGAAAATGCCTGGTCTGAACTACACAACCCAAGCCCAAGGCAGCCCAACTGGCCCATTAGCAACACAGGACCCAAATCCTGCCCACAACAGGCAAAGAGAACCATGGCAGCCAACTGAACTGAAGGTAAATGCAGCTTAGGCACAATGGTAGAGTGCACTCAACACACAAAGGAAACAACCATGAAGCACCAGGTTCTGGTGAACAGGGGACACTGCACTACAGGGCACTACAGGACCTCTTCTTCATAAGACCACTACTTTCAAAAGCAGGAGACCTAGCTGACCTTTGTAACACACAGAAACAGACACAAGAGTTAGATAAAATGAGGAGACAGAGGACTATGTCCCAAATGAAAGAACAAGACAAAATCAGAGCAAGAGACCTAAATGAAACAGAGATAAGTAATATGCCTGAGAGATCATTTAAAGTAATGGTCATAAAGATACTCACTGGACTTAAGACTGGAGGATCTCAGTGAGACATTCAAGAAAGAGAGAGAAAACATAAAAATGAACCAATCAGAGATAAAGAGCTCAATAACTAAAATTAAAAATATACAGGAGGGAATAAATTGTAGACTAGAGAAAGCAGAAGAATGGATTAGCAACTGGGATGATAGAGTAATGGAAAGCAATCAAGATGGACAGAGAAAGAAAAACAAATAATAAAAAATGAGAGGAGATTAAGGGAACTCAGTGACACCATAAAATGAAACAACATTTACATTACAAGGGTCCCAGAAGAAGAAAGAGGAAAGGTGGCAAAAATTTATTTCAAGAAATAATAGGTGAAAACTTCCCTAACCTGGGAAAGGAAACAGAAATCCAAACCCAGGAGACACAGAGAGCAGTCCCCACCCCCAAAATCAACCCAAGGAAGTCCACACCGAGACAGAAGAAATTAAAATGGCAAAATGTAGTGATAAAGCTGGAGGCATCACAATTCCAGACTTCAAGTTATATTACAAAGCTGTAGTAATCAAAACAGTATGGTACTGCCACAAAAATAGACACATATTTCAATAGAACACAAAGTAGCCCAGAAGCAAAACCATGATTATATGGTCAATTAATCTTTTGACAAAAGAGGAAAGAATATTCCATGGGAAAAAGTCTCTTCAGCAAATGGTCTTGGGAAAAATGGAAAGCTACATGCAAAAGAATGAAAGTGGACCACTTTCTCACATGAGACACAAAAATAAACCCAAAATGGACCCAATGTGAGACCTGAAACTATCAAAATCCTAGAAGAGAGCACAGGCAAAATGTCTCTGACATTGGCCGTAGCAACATTTTTCTAGATATGTCTCCTGAGGCAAAGGAAACAAAAGCAAAAATAAAATTATTGGAACTATATCAAAGTAAAAAGCTTCTGCCCAGGGAAGGAAACAAACAACAAAATTGAAGGGCAACCTACAGAATGGGAGAAAATATTTGCAAATGACATATCCAATAGAGGATTAGTATCCAAAATATATAAAGAACTGATACAACTCAACACCCAAAAAACCAAATAATCCAATTAAAAGATGGGCAAAAGACACAAACAGACATTTCTCCAAAGAGGACATGCAGATGCCCAATAGACACATGAAAAGGTGCTCAACATCACTCATCATCAGGGAAATACAAATCAAAACTACAATGATATAACTTCACACCTGTCAGAATGGCTAAAATCCAAAACACAAGAAACAAGTGTTGGTGAGAATGTGGAAAAAAAGGAACCCTCTTGCACTGTTGGTGGGAGTGCAAATAGGTGCAGCCACCCTGGAAAATGGTGTGGAGGTTCCTCAAAATGTTAAAAATGGAATTACCCTATGATCCAGTGATTCCACTACTAGGTATCTACCCAAGGAATACAAAAACACTAATTCGAACGGAAACATGCACCTCTATGTTTATTGCAGAATTATTTACAATAGCCAAAATATGAAAGCAGCCCAAGCGTCCACTGATAGATAAATGAATAAAGAAGAGGTGATATGTTATTCAGCCATAAAAGAGAATGAAATCTTGCCATATGCAACAACATGGATGGATCTAAAGTGTATAATGCTAAGTGAAATAAGTCAGTTAGAGAAAGACAGACACCATATAATTTCACGCATTATTTGGAATTTAAGAAACAAAACAAATGAACAAAAAAAAAAAAAAAAGAGAGAGAGAGAGAGACAAACCAAAAACAGACTCTTAAGTATGGAGAACAAACTGATGGTTACCAGAAGGAGGAAGGGGGGGGAAGGACAAAAGAGATGATGGGGATTAAGGAGTACACTTGCTGTAAGGAGCACCAGGTGATGAATGGAAGTATTAAATCACTATACTGTACACCTGCAACTAATAGGACATTCTATGTTAATTATGCTTGAATTTTAAAAATAAATCAATAAAAAATTTATATAAACAAAAAATATATAAAGTTTTATATATATGTGTATGTATATATATATGTATATATATATAAACACTGTTTTTCTTCCTGAACCTAACACTATTATTCTCATTTGGATAAAGAAATATAGGGGGAAATGAAAAAGGAAAAATGGGCAGATGGAGATGTGATTGGGGGAGAAAGTAAGACAGAAAAATGCCACACCCAACACACATATACACATATAGAAAAATCACTGCCTTCCGACAGACTCAGGGCAATTTGCCAGAAGTGGTACGCATTCTATCTATTTCTCGTATCAACTTCCAACCAAAAATAACCTGTCTTTAAAACATTAAGCAAAAACTCAATTTTGAACAATATTCCAATAAAACCTCTCTAGCTTACCTTATTCTCTGGACCTAGGGTGGTCATGTTCTCTGTCCTGGTAAAACTAGGACAGAACAATGGTATTATGCAGTCCTCAATTAGAGTTCAAGAGACAGCTGATCACGCAGCTGGCTGGCCAACATCAAGCCAGATCTGACATTCAGGGATTTTCCCCAACAGGTAATTTTAGATCCAAAAAGTTATATTTGTATTTTTATTACTTCTTTCTTTATAATGAAAGTCCCCTTATAATACTAATACATTAGGAAAACAAAGAGTCAGGCAATTATGTTTGACAGGGTGGGAGAACAGGACTACAACACACTTGCAATCTCCAGCAACATCGGCTGGGACTGCCATCTTGCACAACAACCAGGGGCACCAAGTTCAAGACAAATGGTGCAACTAGTAGCCTCAGACGGTACTTTCTAACCTCCCTACTGCTTCTGCCTTGCTCGTACCCACTGCTCCCTAGATTGCTGAAGAGGGAAGTGATGAGATTACAACTTTAGTGGAATGCTCACAAACTCCTATCAACTGTGCCAGCATCGAGGAGGAAAACACAGGACTCCAGGACTCACAGCAAACAAAATACATCCTCCCATCAGGCTCCCTAGGACTACAACTGAAGGGAGCAGGAACTCCTCTCAACTCTTTTCAACGTTCACCTAGTATCTGCTGGGAACCATCCAGCAGTCAATCAGAGGAGAATGGGCTTTTACCCTTCCCATTAATCTTTTCAAAGCTGTCATCTCCATACTTTGGCACTCAACAACAACAAAATCACCAGTTCTCCATTTTAATAGGAACCCATCAAATATATTTGGTAGAACTTAAACTCATGTCCTTGGAATTGAATTCCAAGTGACTGTGCTAGTTATCAAAAAGCTGGCGGAAGCCTGAAGAAGAAACATGAAATAAGCAAATCCTGAAATCTCCCTGCAAATATCACTTCTCTGCCCCTATTATAGAACCCAGTTATTCACACCTACAGGGTTGGTCAGGGGGAGGGGTCAGGATGTCATAAACCAACAGAGGAAAACACATTTCCATGGACAAATAGGCAAATGACCTCCACCAGCAAGGGGTGCAGGAAAGTTATATTTCTATTATGTCCCAATAAGGTAACAGGGGGACACAGAGGGCTATTGTCCCAATCCTAGAGGCCATAGTTCACTATAATACGCACTTGTAATACACTTGCAAATATATTTCAATAATATTTAGGATTTCTCATTATAATCATATTAAAAAAAATTATTAAAATCACCAATAAAGACCCCCCCAACCCCCCAAAGAGCCACTTAAGATGCTTCCGGGTTTTTCACTACTCTTGACAATTGAACACACGTATTAATAAATTTGATTTCCTTAAGGTAATTCAATTCCTAGGAATTTATCCTATCGTAAAATATGATTTTGTAAAGATTTTTATTTATCTATTTGAGAGAGAGAGTGAGCGCGCGCACAAGTCGGGGGAGGGACAGAGAGAATCTCAAGCAGCCTCCCGCAGAGCACAGACCCCGAAGCAGGGCTTGATCCCACGATCCTGAGATCATGACCTGAGTCGACATCAAGAGTCAGACACTTAGCCAGCTAAGGCACCCAGGCGCCCCTAGAATATGATTTTTTAAAAGAAAAAAATCCTTGCTTGAAATTTTATGGCTAAGTTGCCTTCCAGAAGGGTTGTACCAATTTATACTCCCACTATCGGTGTGTAAGAGTTCTCATTTCAGACTGTTTTCGAAAACACACAGGAAACTCAAATTGCCAACGTGATAGGAGAGCAATTATCTGCCTGCATCTGGCCTAGCCTGCAAGGAGGAAATAAAGGTTCTTCTTGCTGCTTCCTCAGAAAACTCAATTTGTACCCTTCTGTGAGCAAAAAAGAAGAATCCGTTCACTATCGCAAACTTAAAAGGAAATCAAGTACCAGCTTTATTACAAGGAATTGTTGAGCTTCCCCCAGGAGAACAGTAAATGTTCTGGTATTTTTAATAGCCCACATTCACAGAGAAAACACAAAGGACATCGGCCACTGCATGTATTGATATAAACTGTATTAGCAGCAATAATAAAACTGTATCTTGTGTGTTATCCTCGCTATTAATGCCAGTCCAGCCCATGAAAACTTGATTACTTTCAGAATGATAAATAAAATTTCAAGCACCAGAATCATCTAAAGCACGAGTTTATGGGTTCCCCCAAATTAAAAACATATATATGTTGTTTGACATAAACACTGATCTCATCTCATCCCATTCAATTCCTGTCTGGGCTCTTATTCTAAAGACGTAATAAAGTATGCTAAGCACTTAGACCTGGATGCATGCTCCAAAGAGAATAGCTCTCTCATCAGGCTGCTTTAAAACACCAGAATTCAGCTTCAAAACACTACTTTATTCCTCCCCAAAATAAGATTTTAAAACTGAAATAAATGGCCATGTGAAACGAATTCCATTCCTAAGGGGAACTAGTGTTTGCCTGCAGGCTCATCATTAAAATAGACGTTGGTCAAGAATCTCTAACTGAAAATTTGAGATTTAAAACATCTTGTCACTTTCAGGTTGGTATGTGGCTCTCTCCATTTGTTTCTCTAAGAAGATGGATTTATGTCAGGGAGGCATTTATGCATTTATGGTGGGAGGGAAAGATAATGCTGCTTAATAATGTTCTATAATTACCAAAAAAAAAAAAAAAAAACGCCCAAGAACTGAATAGCACGGGCACTGAGAACTAAGTCTCATGAGACTGAGACCGGTAACAGACACCTTCTTTGTATCTTTTCCCCCAGTGTCCTTTCCAGTTCAAACATTCTGTGTGTGTGTTTGTTTTTTTAAGATTGTATTTAGAGAAAGTGTGTGAGTGGGGGAGGAGGAGCAGAGGGAGAGGGAGAAAGAATCTCAAGCAGATTCCGAGCTGAGCATGGAGCCCGACGCAGGGTTCAATCTCATGACCCTGAGATCATGACCTGAGCCGAGATCAAGAGTCAAACTCTTAACCGACTGAGCCGCCCAGGCACCCCCAAACATTCTATGGTTTTGTGTGTAATGTTAGAGACTTCTTAATACAAGGAGATCTAAAAAATGCCCCTCCGAGTGCAGACATCACTTGAGGAAATGTGTCTGATGCTGCTATTGGAAGTCAGGTTGACAGTGACGGATTCCCATTGTCCCCTGCCGTCCAAGTCCCCAGATCCACCACATTTCACAAGCACACTGCGGTTTTCCAAGAACCCCCTTTATTTTTTCCTACTGGTAACTTCCACCAGTTCTGGTTATACTAAAAATGAATTAATGATCATTCAAGAGTTTATGGTGTTATGGACAGAACGGACGGAGGAGGAGGTGTGACAAGAAGCGGGAGAACTGGGGACACTGGAGGCATTCTTACCCTGCATGATCAGGAGCGGGGGACAGCTGTTAGCCCATCAAAAGGTAGGCATTCATAAAACACTGTGTATTGGTGTCCCAGAAGTGCCATAACTGATTCCCACAAATCGGGTGGCTTAAAACCAGAAGCTTATCACCTCACTATTTTCTGGAGGCCAGAAGTCTGAAATCAAGGCATTGGCAGAGTTGGTTTCTTCTGGAGGCTGGGGGAGAACCTGTTCTGTGCTCTCCTCTAGCTTCTGGTGGCTTCTGGCAATCGTCGGAGTTCCCTCGCCTGTGGTTATCATCACCCTTCCCTCTGCCTACGTCTTCACATGGCCTTCCCTATATGGGTCCCCGGCATCGTGTCTCCCATGGCCTCCTTAGAAGGAGGCCATCAGCCATTATGAAGGTAGGGCCCACCCTAATTTAGTATGTCCTCATCTTAACTAGTTACACCTACAAAGATCCTCTTTCCAAAGAAGAACATGTTCTGAGGTTGAGTTCGGGGGAACATGAATCAACCCAGCTCACAGGTGAACTTCCCATACAGACTTGCAGTCGGTAACTGTAAGTGCATTCATTCCACAGCGTTTGCTCGACCCTGTGTCCTATAACCCGGCCTAGTGGGTTCAGGGATCTCAGTCAGCATCTGCTGAGTGATGCATGAATGAACCTTTTGATTCAGCACCAAAGCCCTTCTTTGGAGCATGGATCTGCCGAGTGACAGCATCTTTCTCCAGAGTCGTTTCCTCTAACGTAGACCGAGAAGGTAAAAGAAAGTCAAGATGCCCACACTGCAGTGACCTGAATGCAGAATCCTGCCCGGCTCCGGTGCACCCCCCTACCCTCCCAGCCTCCCACCCACTTCACCTTCATCACCCATTACCTGTAACACATTGAACTTGCCTTGGTCTCTTTCCAAAGGACCCGACCGAGATTGAGAGAAACCACTCTCTCTCCTTTCACATCCATATATAATCAGTTTCTGTGTTAGGTACAAACTGGAATAAGCAAGTTTGGGAATAAAACACATAGGACACTAGACAAGCATACAGATCAGTTGGTGAGAGCAGAAGCACCTTTGCCCCCTGACTCCAAACACCATGCACCAGGATCTCAGGGAGTAGGATTTACAGGGGATGGGCTGCACCAGCCAGTGAAAGCTGGCTGTGAGCCCTCCTCCTAGGCAGGGTCCAAAATGCAGTGACCAACAGGAGGAAGGGGACCGGAGACAGGGGAGGGAGGGGGTGGCAATCAGGGAAAGCTTTGCAAAGCAGTGATTTTGAGCCGGGTTGTAGAAAGTGAAGTAAGAGATTTCCACACAGACAAGGGTGAAAAAGGGCTTTCTAAGGAGGGGAATGAGCAAGGGAGAGACACAGAGACATGAACCCAACCTAGCGTGTGTGCAGACCAGAAGCTTTTCTGCAATGCTCAGTGCATGGCTGGAGTAGACTGCAGAAGAATCCAGTCCGGAGCATCACCTGCTTTGATATATTTTTTTAAGATTTTATTTATTTATCTGTCAGAGAGAAAGAGAAAGAGAGCACAAGCGGCAGGGGGGTGGCAGGCAGAGGGAGAAGCAGGCTCCCTGCTGAGCAGGGAGCCCGACGTGGGACTCAATCCCGGGACCCTAGGATCATGACCTGAGCCGAAGGCAGATGCTTAACCAACTGAGCCACCCAGGCACCACTGCTTTGATATTTTAGAGCCTCGTTCTGGGTGGTAGAGACAGCACAGACCGGACAAGGGGCGGGGCGGAAAGGCAGATAGCCAGACATGTGGTGGTCCCAAGTGGTGGCCGTGGACGTGCAGGAGTGGACAGAGCCTAGTGACAGCCAGGCTGCCCACCTGAGAGGACCCGGTGACAAAGGGACATGGGCAGTAAGGGAGAGGCAGGCAGGTTTCTGGGCCCTCCGCAGGCACCTGTCATAATTCCATGCTCTCGTGTAGTTGTTCCCTCTGCCTAAAACACCTTTCCTCCTGCCCCACACCTGGCAGTGTGCCTAGCATACTGGGGACTCAAAAACTCCGGCAGAAATCAATGCATGAATATGTGTTTTGTGCCCCCCAAAAGAAAAGATGATATAGATGAGAAACTGGTAATAACCTACTTTGGGCTGAAGTGAAAGCATTTCATTCCCTATCCCAACCCAAAATATGGCCAGAGGGGCTCTTTAACTGAGGCTCCCGGAAGCACTGAAAACAGAACTGACAAAATAACTACAGTAGGTCACTGATTCATTCATTGAACACCTAGTAAGTGCCAGGAGCTCTTCTGAGTCTGTGTGTGGGGGGAGGGGAGCGGTGGGGTACAGTTTTGGGGGTGAAACCAAAACATGAAGTTTGTTGATTAAACACTAGGGAGAGTTATGATCACTGTTTAAAAATGATTTTTAATGCTGTAACTTCCTGGCTACATGGTTATCTTCGTTGCTCCCTTATTTTCCCACACACATCATTAGAAAGTAAAGATTAGAAAGTTTGTGAATTTGTTTCAGAAAAACCGAACGACCGTGCTCCACACCCTGCATGGAGGGGAAGGCAGAATGGAGACGAGTCAAAGAGAGACGGAAAATCCGAGAGCCTGAGGGTAGGAAGAACGGATGCCTGAAGGAGCAAACCACAGACACAGAAACTTGAGGACAACAAATGGTCTTTGTGCCTCAAAGCAAACACCTCTGCCTTCCTAAGCCTCTTCGTGGTGGGAAATGAGCCATGAGTTGCAACCCCTTTATTTCATTACCTGTCCTCCAGTAACTCATGGAATCAAGCGCAATCCAACCTCAGGGGGAGAAGGCGGGCTCTCCCTGACCTCAGACAGCTGCGGAGAACAGACCCGCGCTCCCAAAGATGTAACAAGGCTACTGTAATGTGTTATGAGGAGTCACTGCGTTAGCATCCGCTCCTCAAGATTCATAAAAAGCTCTTCCCAGGGCGCCTGGGTGGCTCAGTTGGTTAAGCGACTGCCTTCGGCTCAGGTCATGATCCCGGGGTTCTGGGATCGAGCCCCGCATCGGGCTTGCTGCTCGGCGGGAAGCCTGTTTCTCCCTCTCCCACTCCCCCTGCTTGTGTTCCCTCTCTCTATCAAATAAATAAATAAAATCTTTAAAAAACTAAAAAAAAAAAAAAAAAAAAAAGCTCTTCCCAAACAAACATCAACAGAATGCAAAATTTTCACTGCTCTGTCCCCGGTCTTCACCAGGTGACCCTGAGGAGAGGGGTGGCCCACTAGGTTAAGGCCATGGTGACAGACAACATTTTTACAACTAGTATGGAGACCCTTGCTGTGCTGGGTATTACCTTCCAGTTGCTAGAAGTCTAGGGAATCTGGGGGAGAGGCCAGGGCAGCCAGGGGCCACCCAAGGGGGTCTGCTTCTCAACTAGTATGGAAGAATTTCTCTATTATTAAAAATTAGTATGAGATAAATACCGACCCTGTGTTAAGAGCCTCAGACTAGGGGTTGGGAAGCTTTTTCTGCAAAGAGCAAGGTCGTGAAGATCTTAGGCTGTGTGGGTCATCTGTCACAACCACACAACTCTGTAAGAGTAGCCAGAGACAACACATAAGTAAGTCGGTACCTGGTTGTGTTCCAGGGTAACTCTACAGAACCAGGCGGCAGGACAGAGAGAGCGCACGGGCCCTCGTTTACAGCCCCTACCTTACAACATGGCAGAGCTCATCAAATCTTCAACCCCAACCTCATTTATAGCACGGTCTTACCAACTGATTTAACCAACCGCCAAGGAGCCTCCTGGGCAGGCTTCATCTTCACAGACCCCAAGAGACTGAGTCAAAGCCCGCAGTCAAAGCGCCCCCGCCGCCCAAATTAAGATACTCACCCAGAGAAATCCGTAGTGAGGATTCCATAGTGGAAGATGTATATGCGGCTGATGTGACATATTGTAAGGTATCCCATTGCTACAAAAAAGGAGTATCTGAAACCAGAAACAGAGAGGATCAGATGATCACGCGGGGCGGTAACACAATCAGTTCTCTCCTCTTCCTCTCCCTCACTCCCCACATGTAATCCATCCCAAAGTCCGCTCTGCTCTATCTGCAACCCAGTCCGTGCGCTCCCCCTCACTTTTGCACTCATTGCCTGGAACCCTTCATCTTTTGTCACGGGGACAGCACAGTGGAGTCATCCAGGGAGCTTTACGAACTGCAGACAGCTGGGCCTCACCCCCGATATTCGGGCTTAATTGGTACAGGATACCCCCAGCAGGTGTTAAGTCCATTGTGCAGCCGGAGCTGGGAACCACTGACCTGGAAGGTCTTGCTCTCAGATTCTCCTCTTCCCAAACCATTGCGCTTATACCAGATCTTTGTAAAATACAGGCCAGCGTTACCCTGCCGACCACTCCCTTCCTCAAACACTTTGTTCTCTTGGCTTCTACTTTGTGTTTGCGTCCCACCTCTCTGGTTAATTCTTCCACGGCTCTTACTCAGCTTATCTTACTCCACTTACTCCTTAGGTGTTAGCGTTCCCAAGGGCTCTGCTCGGGACCCTCCCTGCCCAAGCCTGAGGCTTCGGTTACCACATACTCCGGATCGCTCCGTGGCTTCCTACTGAGACTGGCCCTGACCTCATGGGATAAACCGGCAAAACCCACACACGCATGCTCATGCATGCATGCGCACGCACACGTGGGGCCTTTCAGAACATCATCAATTTGCAATTCTACATCTGTGACGTGAAAGGACAAAAACTCAACTGAGTAAATGCTGAAGATCTAATTATCTTCGTTAAGTGATGTTTGGCTCTGGCAGCAGCATTCCATCTAGCAAGGAGAGGGGAGCTCCAAGGAGTGGCACAAAATGGAAGGTTTTTACAGGCAGAAGGGTGGAATAAGGAAGTGACTAGGAAAAGAGAAGGGATTGTTTCAAGCAAGGCCACTTTCCCTTAGAGGGAAGCGTCTTACCATGCGGGATGACCTCATCTTCCCTTTGGGGGATGGAGAGGGCCATGTGACAGATCCTCCTTGGTGCTGACCAGAAAATTCCTGGCTGACCGAGGAGGACTTACATTTCTGGGGGAGGCTGAAAACTGCAGCGAGGTTAGGTATTAAGCCCCAGTTTGGTGAGTTGGCCCAAGTGACTCCATTGTGGGTCTACGGTTTTCTTTTTAACAGTGATAATCTAATCAACCATTGTCTCCCCTACTAGACCAAGAGCCCCATGAAGGCCAAGAATGTCTTGTGTGTTTCATTCACAAGAGTAGATGACTGCGTGCTGCACGAACCAATAACTAAATAAATGTTATCTGTTTTAAAAGCCTCTGATGGGTCCCACTGTCCAGTCACATCAAAACTCCTGAACGCGACATGCTATGTGCTTCATGCACTGAGTTCTAGCTTTCCCTTCTGGACTCCTCTCCAACGACGCTCCTGGTCCACCTTATGTTCAAACTACACCAGCTGCTCACTCTCCACAATTACAGCTTCCATTTTCAGGCCAAATGTCTTCCACATGCCCCTTCCCCTGCCTGCAACCCCCTTCTCCATCCTCTCGTCTACCTGCGAACTGTCTAAGCACCAGGTAAGGCTCAGCTCCCAGGCAGTCCCCTGGCTCGGGCTCACCCCACCTATCCCACCCCTCCTCCAGCACAATTCCTTGCCGCACTGCCAGTATTTCTTTAGCTCTGCATGCCAACGTACACAATTATAACGCTGAAATGGTATGCATGTGTCTGTCACGCCAACTCACGGTGACCTTGGGCATCCCCACCCTTGACCATGGAAGGGCTTCGGGCGCTGTTAGTTGAAATGAACTGAAAGGAGTACATTCGACATTTTAAATGGCTCAGGAGCCTCTCAGAGACAGACATAAATGCAGAAGGTATAGCATTTAAACATGGGTCATAAAACAGGGAAGATGTATTTTCTCATATTAAATTATACCGAACTTGACAAATTCACATTAAAATAACTCATGAAGACTAAACCTACAGAATAGTGCAGTAGGAATAATAAAAACTCATTTGGTGGCAAGGGAGAACCAGACAATGAGTGTGAAAGAGTTCTGAAAACTCTCAAGCACTACATGTCTTTATGTTCTCTTAACTGTTATTTACAAACAAAGATGTTACAACCCAAAAAAAGACTTTCCCAGCCTCGGGTTCATCCTTAACCCTTTCCAAAACAGGAAGACGGTGAACAAAGCAAGTGGCTAAGAGAAAGCAACTTTCTGAAGACCTGAGCAGAAGCAGAATGGAGTTAGTTAGGCCTGTCCATGTCCAGGCTCTGTTTCTTTCTCTAGCCAGTTCGTGAGGGTCAAGGCAAAAAATCACAAAACAAACTCAGAAGACAAATTCTCCCAGGGCGCTTTTGAATGCGGCCATGCTTCCTTCCTCTTTCTCCTCAACAGGAGCTAGACCCATACCTACCCCTGCCCCTCCACCCAGAGAGAAAAGCAAGTTCAACTTACTAGTTATAATAAGAGCTACTTATTAAGGATGGCGCCAAGTACTATGTCCCAATACAACAGGGCAATGTATTCATGGTCTAGACAAACCTGAAAAAAATCTAAGGAATCCAGAAGTGGTAGAGAGAGTACATATTCTGGAGAGAGACCAACATGATTTCAAATCCCAGCAATGGCAAAACTCCTGTGAGAAGTCGAGAGAGTAGTTATTTTAAGGAGGGGTGTAATAGAGATTGGGGCAGAGTGATGATAATACTCCCCGTCCTTTGGCTGGGAAGCTGAAGGACAGGGGGTGGTAACATGGATGGTGGTAACATGAATGTATTCAATTTGTGCAAATTCATGGATCTGTATACCTATTTACTTCTCTGAACTTTCATTTCCTCCCCTTGGCAGAGAAAAAAAATCTGAATCCCATAGAATTGTCCTAGAAAGAATATATTTGCAATAATGATATGAAATATTAAGTATATCAAATGATACACTAAATAAGACTTTCCATATTAAAAACAATGAAAACTATTTAAAAGAGCCCGGCTTAGCACTTGGCACAAGGCAGGGAACCCCCACAACTGGTCACTGCGTTACCACATTCCGATACGAGGCTGTCAGTCTGAGGAGATACAAACTATATTCTGCTCCAACTGGTTCAGACATAATAAATTAACACCCATGTTTTCCGTCCCATATAGTGGCTTGGGAAGGAAACAGAGCTGGTGCCCCAAGAATTCTCTAGACAAAGACAACCATGTGTCCAGAAATGGGTTAACTCTCCGTAGCAGCAAAGACTGACCTTCCCCTCAGCTTCCCAGCCAAAGGACAGAACTCTTCTAACTGGCTCAGACAGGGGAAGAAAACAATTCACAAAGAATCATGAAATCCTGATCCTGAAGAAAACTTAAACCCCACCTTTTAGAGGTGGGAAATCTGACGTACAGAGAAGCTGTGAGAACTGTTTGAACTCACGCTGCTAGAAAGAGCCAGATTTCCAGGCTAATGCTCTTCCCCTGGCTCAACAGGAAGCAACTTCCCTCCATCAGGAACTATGAACCACTCCCTACTTCTGCAATCTTGGCAACCACACAAGCAAAGAAAGAGGGCATTCTTTCTCGTCTTATGACATGGTCCTCTGCTACCACAATATTGTGATGGTGGAGCAGTCATAGCCTGTCTGGAAACCACTCGGCTTGGCCAAGGCTGGAGGGTTCCATTCCTGGCCAGAGACGAGCCCTGGGCCCGGCACGGAGCGAGCGTGCGTGGAGGTTCCTGACCCTCTGAAATGGTCCACACCCCGTCAGCATCACACAAGTGTGGCGAGAGCTGACAAGTCACAATTTGTAAGGTCGTTAAAAATGTGCTATAGAGATGCAACAACATTTTTATTCATTGTTGAATTGCTTCGAAACTCAAGTTTGGGAAAAGCCAGACATTTTCACCCCACCCCCCACTAAAGACAGCATTCTGCTATAATATCAAGCATTCCCAAAACCTGTTCTTAGAAATATGGATTTCCCATTTCCCTTCTGAAGGAGTGACACAATCCCTTTCAAGGAAGGCATTCAGAAGAGAGATGATTACAATTCATTTTTTCAGAGCTCATCTGGACAGAGTTGGGTGAAAATAAAACTTAGAATCATGCAAAAAATATTTTCCCTTGAAAACCGGACATTTATTACAAGTGATGTACAAGATTATACATGAAAAAGTTAAATTTCAATGATTTTCAGAAGGAAAACTATTGTGCTAATCGTCTCATTAATCAAAGAGCCTTCCGGAGCTGAAAGAAGGCATCTGCTTTTTCAGAGAAGTCATCAGAAAAGAAGTCACAACAGGGCAAATGTCTTTTCAAAGGTGTTCGGTCAGTCATTCCAAAAATATTTATTGAGCCCTTACTTGTGCCCAGTGTTGTTCTAGGCTCTGAGGATACAACAGCAAACTCTGTTTTCATAGAGCTTACATTCCGGCACTATTGGAAGGCAGAATTAATACTGAGGTTTCACACAGACCCTGGGAAACACAGACAATGCTAAACAGATACCCAGGTGTCCGAATCGATGATCCAAGCATGTTGCCTTCAAGGCAGAATTAAGTTACTTCTATAACTTTTAAATCAAAATATCATAGTAAGAATACATCTTCCTCTTTTAACATTTGACCGTACATATTTGAAGTACACAAAGTTTCAACATAAGTACACAGCAAACCACAGCCAAATTCCAGGTAACAGACATATCCATCACCTGCTCTGCATGCTTCTTCCTGCCTCTCTGATCCCTTCACCATCTCCCCGGACCGTCCCAGCCCAGGTAACCTCTGATCTGATCTCTGCCGCTACAAGTTAGTTTGCATTTTCAAGAACAGAATTTCTGTGGCGTCCTTCGTTCCGCCTATTTATTTATTTATTTATTTAAAGATTTTATTTATTTTTCAACAGAGAGAGAGAGATAGTGAGAGCAGGAACACAAGCAGGGGGAGTGAGAGAGGGAGAAGCAGGCTTCCCGCCGAGCAGGGAGCCTGATGTGGGGCTTGATCCCAGGACCCCGGGATCATGACCTGAGCCGAAGGCAGACGCTTAACGACTGAGCCACCCAGGCGCCCCATTCCACTTATTTATTTTGAGGCTTCATCCATGTGACTGTGTGTTATCAATCATTCCCCCCTTTTTATTTGGAGTAGTATCCCGCTGTGGTGACCATTTAGACTGTGTCCAGTTTGGAGGCTACCACAGAGCTGCTTCTACTCTGATACGTTTGCAAAGTGTCCTCTGAACACTCCCAGCATTTAGGGGTCACCACCTCTCCTTCTGACACTCCCAGAGAACTTAGGATATGCCACATGTGGCCGGCAAAATGGGGAAGGTACCCCTTTACCCTGGAAACACATTTCAGAGGTCACGAAAAACCTCATGTGGCCTGGCTTGCTCCCAGAACCTTACCTGTGAATACTGGATACGTTTGCGGTGACCATGATCCCGTAGCACATTAACACCAGCACAAAAAGGTGTATGGAGTACCTTTAAGACATCACGGAGAGAAGGAGGAGCACCAATTATATTCCAAATTAACAGACCTACTGGACCCCCATGATGCCGCCACTCCACCTCCCGCCCCCACCAAGAAGCACGTGAGCCATTAACTCGTGTTTGTGTAAGAGAAAATAAATCAAGTATTTTACTCTGCGTAATTAAGGTACTAGATCTTGAAACGGCAGGAGGAAGTCATGACAGTCTGCCAACGGCAGCGCTGGTCATGTCAGCAATCCATAAGTGGAATGCTTATACTTTTGCACACATACAACTGAGAGTCCAGAAGCATTCTTTCTTTCTTTAGAACTTTTTGTTGTTTTGGTGGGTTTTTTTTGTTTTTTTGTTTTTTTTATTTTAAAGCACCTGGACCCAAACTGACCTTTCCCACATACCAAGACTTTCACCTAGTAGCTGCTTCAAAATACTCATCATCCTTTCTCAAATTTTTATTGGAGGCTGAAGAGCAGTATTCTAGTATCCTGAATAAATTCACAAATTTCCTTAAGTTGTCATTCTAGAAAGGTTGGTTCCTAAAACTCCCCCCCGCCCCCGCCCCAGAAGGGCCACTCCCAGGGTAATTGGCCAGCTTACCTAGTAGAGGAAGGTGTCATCTACAGGCTCTCTCTGTTGAGAAATGACTCGTGTTTCCTCAAACCAGCACTAAAACTATTGTTCTACTCCCAGCATAGGACTAACACCAATTACCCCTAGCAGTAATGCAAGAAAAACACCAATATCTACAACAGGTAGGAAAGGTTCCTCACCTGGAAAATGAAACTTTATAGTATCCTATTTACATGACCCAGGGGGAGATCAGCAGAAGCATAATTTGTAGCAAAATTCACGGAACTGACTTCCAACGGGTAGTTTATTGGTTCTAGGTTCTTAGAGTAAATGGACATTCCTGGGACATCCCCATTATGCTACAATAGGAGTAAATACATTTCTTTCCTCGGCGCCTGGAAAATGCCAAGAATACTGCCACAAAACACCCAAATGATAAAGATTAGAATTTCTGAGGCTCATACTCACCAGCCAAAACAAAAGATGACAAAATAGATGCCAAAAATGGTGACAAATGCGTGCCGGACATTGGGACTGGTTTTACCAGGACTTAAGTAGATGCGAAACCACAACGCAGCGAACAGAGCAAAGACCTGGCATGCCACAAAATTCACCTGTACGGGAGGAGAAGAGAGAGAGACTCAAAACCATTACCCTTTTCCTTGTGTGCGGATTCTCTCTACTCTTTCCAGATTTCCACACCAAGGTGCCTCTAAGACTTGGACTTGGATTGTTTCCTCAGCAGAGTGTTCGTTTGGAAATGGTTCGGGAGACTGAAAATTCCCCATGCCCCCGTCTGGTGTAAGAAGCGAGGAACCGGAGTTTTGTTCCCAATCCTTTAAGGCTAGCCAAGGTGGCTTTTCCACCCACACACGAGTGCTTTTGAATGTACAAGGGCCTCAGCAACTGCGGGGTCAGTTTGCTGGGTCTCTTTCCCCCACCCCACGCCCACCCCCAGTACTTTCCTAAGATAAAACACTTGTTCCTGTAGAGTCGCAAATGAATCAAGTCCATGAAGCTTCCTTCATTGAATACCTAAAAAACTAAATGCTTCTCTCCAAAGTCATCAGTCAGCTGTTTTGATCTAATTTTGCTCATTTTAAATTAACACCAAATTAACAAGAGCATCGCTCAAGCTCAAGGGGTGGAGCGAAAATCCACACATAAAAAGAAACAATCCCGCCTTAAACTTCCAATGCCAAACCCTGTCCAATTGTGCAAAACAGGCAACAAATGTCCTTAGAAAAGGGCGCCTGGGTGGCTCAGTTGGTTAAGCGACTGCCTTCGGCTCAGGTCATGGTCCTGGAGTCCTGGGATCGAGTCCCACATCAGGCTCCCTGCTCGGCAGGGAGTCTGCTTCTCCCTCTGACCCTCCTCCCTCTCATGCTCTCTGTCTCTCGTTCTCTCTCTCTCAAATAAATAAATAAAATCTTTAAAAAAAAAAAAAAACAAATGTCCTTAGAAAAATCTCACTGGTCTATCTCTCAAAAATACTGGGCCTGAAAGAAAATATAAAGTAATTCCCTGATACCCGTGGGAAAGATCAGCTGATTTAACCTAAAACCAAAATATATCAAGCTATGTAATCATTAATGACACATGGAAGAGTGGTTCAAACTTCCCGGAGTATTTGGAGTGAAAACTTCGCTTTTGGAAGACACTTAATGGAAAAGGGATTGAGGATACAAATATCTGAATAGAGCCTCAAATTCAGCCTCCACAGTTTTTCACACTACAGAAAACAGTAGCTGTTAGTGACATTCACTAGGGTTGCCACTGAGGTGGGGTTGGAGGCAGGAACACTCGCTCCGCCTGAGCTCACTTTGTTTTCCCAGTAAAAACCAAGACTACTTTGGACCCCTGATGATTCACAGAAATACCTTCGGAGAATTTTTTGTTTCGTTTTATTTATTTATTTATTTTTTTAGTAGGCTCCATGCTGGGCTCGAACTCATGACACTGAGATCAAGACCCGAGTCGAAATTGAGAGTTGGCTGCTTAATCCACTGAGTCACTCAGATGCCCCTTTCGTTTCGTTTTTAAAAAATGACTGTGCTGAGTTTCCCCCTCTATTAGATCATTCGTGTTCACTGGTCTCTCCAAAAATTTAGTCCCGCTACTGCCCGCCATCACTTTCTACCCTGAAAGACAGAGAGAAGGTGAATTGTGATCCTAGCCTACATGATGTGGTCATAGTTTTTTTTTAATTTAAATTCAATTAGCCAACACATAGTACATTATTAGTTTCAGATGTAGAGTTCAATAATTCATCAGCTGCATATAACACCCAGTGCTCATCACATCATGTGCCCTCCTTAATGTCCATCATCCAGTTACCCCACCCCCCACCCACCTCCCCACGGTCATACCTTCTTATGTAGCCTAAATACGCCACCACCAACTCTCTCCCTCTCTCTCTCTCTCACACACACACACACACACACACACACACTGGAGAGAAAAATAACCATTTCAGCAAGGTTCAAAACGTAAAGGAATTGGCAAGTAGAAAGTCAAAGTTATGGGGGCGCCTGGGTGGCTCAGATGGTTAAGTGTCTGCCTTTGGCTCAGGTCATGATCTCTGGGTCCTGGGATCGAGCCCCACATCAGGCTCCCTGCTCAGCTTGGTGCCTGTCACTCAGCTGGCCCATACCTCCTCAGCCTCCAGACGGTCTTGTCAGCTGGGCTTGTCTTAAAGAAGGTGTGTCCTTGCAACCCTCCAAGGAAGAATAAGGATCACCGTGCAAACACCATCTGATCTTGTCACCCCCAGTGATCGATAAAGAGGAAAGAAAGGCTCACTGGATCACTGACACAATCTGCCATTTTTCTGCCACCATAATCTGAATGCCCTAGTTCTGACTCTCAGGTGTCAGCTGGGCGACCTTAGGTAATTCATTGATTAATTCTGCCAACATTTACTGGTTGACGCT
Organism: Phoca vitulina; assembly: GCF_004348235.1. Taxonomy (NCBI): domain Eukaryota; kingdom Metazoa; phylum Chordata; class Mammalia; order Carnivora; family Phocidae; genus Phoca; species Phoca vitulina. The sequence goes on from NW_022589734.1 coordinate 19,709,497, forward strand.
ATATGCCAGATACTGGGGACAGGGTCAAGACACTGTCACTACCAGCAAGTCAAGAAAAGAAGACTTACATGCTCTGGGTTTCAATATTTTGGGGGACTGAGGGGCCAAATGTGTGATTTGGGAGACCTGATCTCTAATGTCCCTTCTGGCTCTAATGGTCTCTGATCCTAACCTAACCCGAATCCTTTCCCTTAACTGTCAGTAGTTAATGCCGAAACGCAAGACTTTGTTAGGAACTGAAAGCTCCCTCCCACACACAGAAACAACCCACTCCCCCGTCCTCTTCCTGGGAGTGAGTCACGGGTGGCTATCTGAATGTTCCCCGGCAAACTGTTCCAAGGCAAAAGTGGAAACACAACAGCACCGCTCAGTTCTCCAGGAGGCTTCTAACAGAATTGCTTTTCAACTACCAGATGAACTTTTAAGTTCATCTTAAAAGGCACACGCTGAACCACAGTTAGACACCACTTCACACCCATGAGAATGGCTATTATTTAAAAAAAACAAAAACAAAATAATAAGTGTTGGCAAGGATGAGGAGAGATTAGAACCCTTGTGCGCTGCTGGTGGGCGCGTAGGATGGTGCAGCCACTGTGGAAAACAATATGGCGGTTCTTCAAAAAATGAAAAATACAATTATATATGGTCCAGCAATCCCATTTCTGGGTATTTACCCAAAAGAACTGTAAGCTGGGTCGTGAAGGAATATTTCTTCACCCATGGCAGCAGCACTATTCACGACAGCCAAAAAGTGGAATCAACCCAAGTGTCTATCAACGGATGAATGGGTAAACAGAATGTAGTCTATCTAGAACTGTAAGCCGGGTCGTGAAGGAATATTTCTTCACCCATGGCAGCAGCACTATTCACAATAGCCAAAAAGTGGAATCAACCCAAGTGTCTATCAACAGATGAATGGGTAAACAGAATGCAGTCTATCTATGCAATGGAGTATTATTCAGTCTTAAAATGGGGGAAATTCTGACATATGCTACAACATGGATGAACTTGGAGGGCATTGTGCTAAGTGAATAAGTCACAAAAGGACAAACGTGTGATTCCACTTAAGTGAGGTACCTGGAATACAGTAATTAAATTCATAGAGACTGAGAGTAGAATGGTGTATTCACAGTAGACAGACTGAGGGGTGGAAGGAATGGGGCTATTATTTAACGGATATGGAGTTTCAGTTTTGCAAGATGGAAAGAGTTCTGGAGGTGGGTGGTGGTGATGGTTGCATAACAATGTGAATGTCCTTAATGTCACTGAACCGTACTATATGCTTAAAAATGGTTAAAATGGAAAATTTTGTATTTTGTCTATTTTACCACAATTAAAAAAAAAAGTATAGGCTAAAATATGACACCAATTTCTTTGTGTTTGCTACTTCATATCAACTCAGTAGCTGGTATGAACTGTGACCATCTCTGTGGCCAGCCGTGGCAGGCTGCCATGACAATTTATATAGGAACAGGATGAGATCTTGCTTCTTTCCTCTACATAGGGCCAATAAAATGGGAGGCACTGTTTTTCAGAAATATAAGTCACAATGGGTTTGATTTGAGGTATAGGATCTGCTTCCAAATAATCTTGAAAGAATGGGGAGAGTGGAATGAGTATAAATCAGTGGTTCTCAATGAGGGATGCCTTGCCCCGCAGGCAACAGTTTTGGTTGTCATAATCCAGAAGAGGTGGTAGGGGAAAGCTCCTGGCATCTAGTCGGTAGAGGCTAGGAATACCGCTAAAACATCCTAAAAGGCACAGGACAGCCCCCCACAACAAAGAATTTTTTGGCCCAACGTGTCAGGAGAGCCATAGTTAACAAATCATGGATCATGGTATAGATGAAACAAGATTGGCAATGAGCTGAAAACCAAGAGCTGAGCACATGAACGTTCATCCCACTAATCTCTCCACTTCTGTGTATGTTTGAGCCTTTCCAGAATAAACAGGGTTTAAAAATTACACAACTCTGGAAAGCAAATCACTGGCCTGAGATAATACAGATATTAAAGTCTGGTGACTACTAGCAGTTGAAACTAGGAAGGTCTCTTTATCCAAATTGGAGAAACACCTAAGTTAGTGAAGTTATATATATATGTATATACATATATGTATAGAAACAAACCAAAACAATAAAGGGATCATGTCTTCCTAAATAGTAAAAAAAAAAAAAAAAGAAAGAAAGAAAAAAAAACCCACCTTTTATGAAATGAGCAAACTTCCATAAGAAGAGTGTCAAATTACAAGAATTACAAGAGAAAAAGATATACCTTCAATAATCATACATGAAGATGAACACTGGGTGTTATACGCAACTGATGAATTATTGAACACATCTGAAACTAATGATGTACTATATGTTGGCTAATTGAATTTAAATTAAAAAAAATAATAATAATAATCACACGAAGTATTTGTGACCGCCCATCCCACAACCAGCAACAGATCCAATGGTTGCAGGAGTCGACCCAGAGCCGATACCTGGCTGCAAGACCAGGATCCACCACTTACTGGCCGAAGAGCTACAAGAACTTGCTGCATTTTGACTCTTAGATCCTGTGACGGGGGTAATAACAGTGGTACCACTTCACAGCGTTGCTGGAACTAAAGAATACTTAAGATTACTTGAAATAATGCCTGGCATTGACAAGCACCTGCTATTAATATTATTCTACACCCACTACATTAACACACAAATTATGGGTAGAATAATTCAATACACGGTAACTTCTGTTGAGCTATTACAAACTGGCTTCCTCAGTCTCCTCCCTGCTGCCCTTGTACCGATTCCCTTTCCCACCCAACATTCAGGCAGCTGCCAGAATTTTCCATGCGTCCTTTCTTCCGCAGGGAGAGGCAATGCAGCTTATGACAAAGAGTCAATGTCTGGGTTTTCCAGCTCCCAAGCAGGGTTTCATAAACCTAAAGCAGAGATATATCTGAAAAAAGTCAAAGCAGCCTCTACAAATTTAGGAAAGGAGTCTGGGGGAAGGATGCGGGTATTTCTGTAGGAGACTGGTCACCGGGCTTCTCGGAATGCAGCCCTGGGAGATGGATGGCCAGCACTGTTTCCAGGAGGCTCAGAGGGTGATGAAATACACGGACCAGAGGCATCACTCCGGCCCCTCTCCCAGGCTCTGGGGACAGCAGAGAGACCAACGGAGAACTGGCAGGCCTGAGAAGTTCCCGCAGTTGCACTGAGAACACTAGTAGGAACCTGCCATCAGGAGCCACAGAAGATGCTACAGGGTACAGGGGACGACACCCAAAACCAAAAGGAGAGGCTCCACTTGAGTAGAGGCCAGCAAGGCGCCAACAGCACAGGGACCCGAAGCCCTCACCGAGGCTACAAAGGTCTTTAGACCCCTCAGGGCTTAGCTTATTCCTAGCGGGAGACGTAGACAAACCTTTAACATAACCAGCCTTAAACAGGAAGGGAGCTGCCCATAACTGGCAATTTAGCTTGAAAGCTAGATTAAGTTTAGCCGGAAGGAATTTGAAAGTTACATTTTTTTTGCATCTCTATCCGTGGCTGTAAATTTTCAACCCATTGTCATCATCCCTATTAGAAATGTGCACAAAATTTTACATAAAAAATATTCACCTCAATATTATTTCTAGTAGCAAGAAGAAGGGACCTAAAAGTTCAACAATTAGTAAAGACATTGGTTAACACATGAAACAACTCAAGGATGCACCTTGCGTTATAATCCTTTTTGAAAGTACTGTGGTAGTATTTGCTATAATACTATACTTTCAACCAATTCCTGGAAATGAATTCATTGGATGACAAAAAGCGAAATGCTAAGAAGATGTGAAGGCATTATTTATAAGACAAAATGAGGGAAGATCTACCTTTCAAACACAGGACAAGACGGATAGTAATTAATGGTAAACCCATACAGTATAACAGTATTAAAAATGGGCATTATAAAGCACCTATGATAAAATGAAAAGCATTTGTTATAACTAGTTAAAAACACAGAATATAAAATTGTATGTATGCTTACAACTGTTTTAAAAAAAACAATAGTGGCATTAGGAAAAAGGCAAACATAACATCCAAAACGGAATCTTGCTGTTTTGCAGGGTGACCGGAATCCAGGCCAATTTTTTGTAAAATTTCTTTTTACAATTTATAGTTGTAAACTCCATGTGGAATTTCTTACACACACAACACAACCAAGGCAATCTAAGAAACTCCTAGAAATCCGCATTTAATTCTACGTACTCTAGCTTCAAGGTTGCATTTATTAGCACCTACATCAGATAAAGTTTAGGGAGGAACTGGGCATAAATAAAAAAAAACAACCTGTCACAAGCTTCCTCTTAAAGAAAAACATGTTTATAGGTGGCAAAATGTCAAGGTAACAGTGTGGACGGCCAAAGAGAATAAAAATATGTACCACGATGCTCTTGAATAAACTCTTCACATTTAAAAGGAACATGTGGGATGTCTTTACTTTTGTGCTGATGCACCCCCTCCCGAGCAGAAAAGAAAGCTGCACTTTATTTGTGATATTCAACAATACGCTCTGCACAATTAAAGCATTGTGTGGGTCCTTATGCATAAGGAAACGGTAGAGCTGCTGTTCCGATCACTCTCCACACACGCAAGCCTGACATACCTCAGATTCAACAAGAGCTCCATTTCCAAGGCTCTTGCAAGAATTCAAAGTCACTGCAAGAAAAACACACACCCAAGGGTCTGACTCCCTGTTTCACCAAAGCACAAACTGTGCTGCAATTTTCAAATGTACGTCTTAAATCCTCCTGCTGTAATGTACTGCTAGAAAGGCGTTATTTGGGGATTTCTTTTTTTTTTTAAGATTTTATTTATTTATTTGACAGATTGACAGCGAGAGAGGGAACACAAGCAGAGGGAGTGAGAGAGGGAGAAGCAGGCTTCCCACTGAGCGGGGAGCCCGATGAGGGGCTCGATCCCAGGATCCTGGGATCATGACCTGAGCCGAAGGCAGACGCTTAACGACTGAGCCACCCAGGTGCCCCTATTTGGGGATTTCTGTTCCGTGGTCTTCATATTCTTCCAAGAAACGAACTTTGCCAGGAGTAAAAAAAAGTTGCCTTCGTCCTAATGAAGAGATGCAAGCCGTCTATTTTTACTGAACAGCAAATATTAACAGTCCAAAATTATTTCCTCTACGACAGTGGCTCACCAATGAGGCGCAGGCGACCATCCAAGCCTGGAATGTTTCTCTCAGCAACACAGCCTTATATGCTCCCAGACAAAACCAATCTAATTAAACAATTCCTTATTTAAAGGCAAGCCATTCTTCCTCCACAAACAGTACTCTTTTGCATGACCTCCTACAAATAAAGGTGGCTGGGGAAGACGACACGAAATGCTATTCCCTTCAGTACCACAGAACAAAAAGTGTTTGTACCATACTCTTCAGCTACTTTGCGCTTTCAAAGAGATCCTTGTTGTGCTTCCATTTCCAAGCAGTTTGGAACATCAGCAAGAAATGCTTTGAAATTTGTAATGAGCTGATTTTTTTCGAAGCTTGTGCATAAGCAAATATTATTTAAAACTGATCATCAGGGCGCCTGGGTGGCTCAGTTGGTTAAGCAACTGCCTTCGGCTCAGGTCATGATCCTGGAGTCCTGGGATCGAGTCCCACGTCAGGCTCCCCGCTCAGCGGGGGGTCTGCTTCTCCCTCTGACCCTCTTCCCTCTCGTGCTCTCTGTCTCTCATTCTCTCTCTCTCAAATAAATAAATAAAATCTTTAAAAAAAAAAAAAAACTGATCATCAATGTGCGTGATTTATAACCAAACAGGCTTTTTTTTTTTTTTTAAGATTTTATTTATTTATTTATTTGAGAGAGAGCGAGCGAGCGAGAGAGAGCATGAGCAGGGTCAGAGGGAGAAGCAGGCGCCCCGCTGAGCAGGGAGCCCGATGCGGGACTCGATCCCAGGACCCTGGGATCATGATCTGAGCTGAAGGCAGATGCTTAACCGCCTGAGCCACCCAGGCGCCCCTAACCACACAGGCTTCTAATGGACAGTTCATCCCACCGTAACAATAAATGCCATTCACTGAGTGCTCACCACGTGTCGGGCACAGTGCTAAACCTTATGTAAATGATTCGACTTAAGCTTTGTAACAACTTTCTGAAGTAGCTGACTCCCACTTTACACAGGAGGAGAATGAAAATCAAAACGGTTATGTCGGGTGGCTGAATTCACAAAGCTAGCGAGTGGCAGAGCTGGGGCTGAAAACCTGACCTTAGTTCTCACTCAGTCCACCCTACCTCTTCCCCTCACCTCAAAGTACCACGATCCGGGAGGCTTAAACAAAGGAACGTTATTGTTGGGGGACCTGGGTGGCTCAGTCAATTAAGGGGCCGACTCCTGGTTTCAGCTCAGGTCATGATCTCAAGGTCGTAAGATCAAGCCCCACGTTGGGCTCTGAGCTCAGCATGGAGTCTGCTTGAGATTCTCTCTCCCTCTGCCCCTCAGCCCCCATCACACGAGCTCTTTCTCTCTAAAATAAATAAATAAATCTTTAAAAAAAAAAAAAAGTTATTGTCTCCCAGTCCTGGAGGCTACGGGGCTGAATTCAAGGTGTCGGCAGGCTTGATTTCTGCTGACGCTTCTCTCCTTGTCTTGTAGATGGGCCACCTTCTCCCTGTGTCTTCCTGTGCTCTCCTTTTTGTCGAGTCTGTGTCCAAATTTCCTCTTTTTATAAGGCTATTAGTCATTGGATTAGAGCCCAACAAATGACCTCACTGTAACTTAATTTTCTCTTTAGAGCCCCTCCCTCCAAAATACAGTCCATCAGGACTTCAACATTTGGATTTGGTGGGGGACCACAATTCAACCCATCACACCACTCAGTGAAAATCCTCTACTCAAACCCCTGGAATGAAACAGACTTCATTTTCCTTGCTCCCACGTGTGGAAAGTGAGCAAGCCCCAAAGGCAAAGCTGTGAGGAAGCTGCGAGTCTTGGCATCAGTGGGAGCCTCCTACTCCCTGGAGGGGTCTCTCAACCCACTACACAGGAGAGGAGCTTCCCAGCTACCGGCCCTGCCTCCCCCCCTGACCCCACAGCTGTCAAAAGATCATTGGCAGGGGCGCCTGAGTGGCTCAGTCGGTCAAAAGTCTGCTTTCAGGGGAGGGAAAAATGAATGGGAAGAAATCAGAGAGGGAGATAAACCATGAGAGACTTGACTCTGGGAAACAAAGTGAGGGCTGCAGAAGGGGAGGTGGGTGGGGGGATGGGGTAACTGGATGATGGGCATTAAGGAGGGCACGTGATGTAATGAGCACTGGGTGTTATATGCAACTGATGAATCATTGAACACTACATCAGAAACTAATGATGTTTTACTATATGTTGGCTAATTTAATTTAAATAAATAAAAAATAAAAAAATAAAAGATAAAATGTTATGTAATAAAAAAAAAGAGTCTGCCTTCGGCTCAGGTCATGATCCCAGGGTCCTGAGATTGAGTACCACCCCCACACCTCCCCACCCCTGTCAGGCTCCCTGCTCAGGGGGGAGTCTGCTTCTCCCTCTCCCTCTGCCCCTCCCCCCTCCACTCACTCTCTCAGGTGCTCTGGCTCTCTCTCAAATAAATAAATAAAATCTTTAATAAAAAAAAGCTCATTGGCCTACAATGGGTTTACACATGGTGAGAAAGTTCATTATGCCTTAGGCTTTGTTTCAAACACACAAGTTTTAAGTAATAATAGGCATTCATTGAGCGTGTACATTTTCTGAGCTTCACATCTGTTGGCTGTTATTCTATTTTTTTTATTTCATAGCATAGAACTTTATAGGCATAATACTTGAAGTGTTAAACATAAAGATAAACATAAAGATACATTATGTTAAACATAAAGATACCCAAGTATTATAAGGTTTAAAGATTGGACATTCAATGAATAGTTGTTGATTAATGAAGAAATCACATGTAAATCACATGCTGTATTGACTACAGAGCTTTTTATATGCATTATCCTTTTTGAATATAATTGTTGGCTGTTATTCTAAATGTTTCACACCCATTACCTCAGTTAATCTTCTCAGCAAGCCTCAAGGTCCTACTGAGGAATCTTAGGCACCAAGTGAAGGGCCCCAAAGCCCCTCAAGTGCAGAGCACGACCGGGACTTAAACTTAGCCACGGCCTGAGGTCGCCCCTCAGGCTTGCAGGGTGGGGGCGGGGACCTGAATCAAGCTGCCGGGCTCAACGCCCTTTGCCACAACTGTTCTCTGAGGCTTCCACAGACTTTCTCTCCGGAGTTTGTGTACTCACATCAGAAGCCTCCTTCTCCCGGTTCAGAGTGCGTCATCCAGTCCCTCTGGAATGAGATAATCCCTCTCTTAATTTGCAGAAGAAAAAAAACCATCCTGTGTACTTGGTTCGTTTAGATTGCACAGGAAGAATTGTGGCTTACCCTATTCTGTAAATATCATGTCATGCATTAGTTATGATTTAGATTTAAAACGCTTTAAAAATGAACTCCGGTGGATACAAGGGCAAAAAAATGTTTATGCTGTCTGCTCAGCCATGGCAGGGTCAAACCTTCAAATATGTGGGTGACATGGTTCGTAAGGATCTGTCTGACTCCAGCTTGTCTCCCACCCCATAAATCATATCCTTCTAATCCCGGGCCAAAGAGGAAGGGAAGTCTGAAAAGAATTCGGGACCATTTGAGGAGTCCTGAAAACCCTGTCCACAAACACCCACCCATATCCTCTGGAGAAGTGATCTCCCCACTAGAATTAATTCCATTGATAGCCAGTTGAAAGGGACAACAGTGGCAGCACAATAATAATAACTAGCAGTAGGGCGTGAACTAGATTCCAGGCACTGCTTGAAGTCCTTCTGTGTTACTCCTTCAACATTCACAACCCTTTGAGGCTCTTTGAGGCATTCATTTTATAAAAGAGTAAATTAAGTCACGGAGAAGTTAAGACATTTTCCCAAACACCGCATACCTAGTAAGTAGCAACACTAGAATTTAAACTCAGGGAATCTGGCTCCAGAGTCCATCTGCTCAGCCACCATGGATGATTTGCTTAAACTTTCACCTGTAATTCCAACATCTCATTTTCCAGGCAAGAGACGTGGAGCCCAGAGACTGTCAATGACTTGGCCCAGGTCACAAGCCCACAGAGTGTCAGTGCTGGGATGAGAACTAAGGTGTCCTGACTCTGGTCCAGTACACCTGCTTGCAATTCTTTGCCAGCCTTGGATGTGGGATGGAAGTAAGATGGGATGCTGGAGGTCAGGGAGGACCATCTCAGAATAAGGTCTGAGTGAGGAGCCTTAGACTGCCAGTGGGAAGAAGGGACACACCCTGCAGAAGGAAACACCACTGACCTAAGAAGTGAAATGTTTGGGGCAACTTTATAATCTTTTCTTATTAAGATATAATTGACATATAACACACTAGTTTCAGGTGTATAAAAAAAGATTTGATATCTGTATATATATTTTTTTAAGTTTTTATTTATTCACCTATTTAAGTAATCTCTATGCCCAACATGGGGCTCAAACTCATGACCCTGAGAACAAGAGTCACATGCTCTTCTGACCAAGCCAGCCAGGCGCCCTTGATATCTGTATATATTATGAAATGATCACCACAATAAGTCCAGTTAACATCCATCACCACACATTGTTACACATTTTTTTTCTGGTGATAAGAACTTTTAAGATCTATCTCAGCAACTGTCAAATACACAACACAGTATTGTTAATTACAAGGCACCATGCCGTATATTACGGCCCCATGACTTACTTGTTTTATAACTGGAAGTTTGTGCCTTTTGACGCCATACACCCATTATGCCCATCCCCCAGCCCCCACCTCTGGCAACCACCAATCTGTTCTCCGTATCTGTGAGGTTTGGGGTTTTTTTAGATTCCACATAGAAGTGAGCTCATATGATATTTGTCTTTCTGTACCTTGTTTCATTAGCATAATGCCCTCAAAGTCCATTCATATTGTCACAAATGGCAATTTTCCTTTTTTATGGCTGAATAATATTCCATCACATGCACACATGCGTGCGCGCACGCACACACACACTTCCTTTATCCATTCAACCATCAATGGACACTGAGGTTGCTTCTATGTGTTGGCTACTGCAAATGATGATGCAATGAACACAGGAGTGCAGGTATCTTTTCAAGTTATGAGTTTTCATTACTTTTGGATAAATACCCAGAAGTGAAACTGCTAGATCATATGGTAGTTCTATTTCTAATTTTTTGAGGAACCTGCATCCTGTTTCTCATAGTGTTTGCACCAATTTACGTTGCCACAAACAGGGCATGAGGGTTCCCTTTAAGCCACATCCTCGCCAACACTTATTATTTCTTGTCCTTTTGATAACAGCCATTCTGACAGGTGTGAGGTACTTACTGTGCTGATTTGCATTTCCCTGATGATGAGTGACGTTGATCATCTTTTTTCATGTGTTTGTTGGCTGTCTGTATGTCTTCTCTGGAAAAATGTTTATTCAGTTCCTCTGCCCAATTTTTAATCAGATTATTTTTTGCTATTGAGTTGTAGGATATCTTTATATATTCAGGCTACTAACCCCTTATCAGATACGTGATTTGCAAAATAGCTTCTATTCCATAGGCTGCCTTTTCACGTTGTTGATGATTTCCTTTGATGTGCAGTTTTTTACTTTGATGTATTCCCACGTGTTTATTTTTGCTTCTGTTGCCTTTGCTTTTGGCCTCAAATCCAAAAGATCATCGCCAAGACCTATGTTAAGGAGCTTGCTGCCTGTTTCCTTCTAGGAGTTTTATGGTTTCAGGTCTTACAGTCAAGTCTAATCCATTCTGAGTTAATTTTTGTATATGGTGAAAGACAGTGGTCGAGTTTCATTCTTTTGCATGTGGCTATCCAGTTTTCCCATCATCGTCTATTGAAAACATTGTTCTTTGCATATAACACCCAGTGCTCCATGCAAACAATGAATCATGGAACACTACATCAAAAACTAATGATGTACTGTATGGTGACTAACATAACATAATAAAATAAATAAATAAATAAATAAATAAATAAATAAATAAATAAATAAAATAAACAAACAAACAAAAAGAAAAGAAAAGAAAAAGGAAAAGACTGTTCTTTCCCCATTATCATTCTTGGCTCCTTTGTTATCAGTTAATTGACCATATATGCAAGGGTTTATTTCTGGCCTCTCTACTCTGTTTCACTGATCTGTTTTATGCCAATGCCATGGTGTTTTACTATAGCTTTGTAATATACTTTGAAATCAGGAAGCATTATGCCTCCAGCTTTGTTCTTCTTTCTCAAAATTGCTTTAGCTATTCAGGGTCTTTTGTGGCTCCATACAGATTTTAAGACTGTTTGTTCTACTGCTGTCGAAAATGCAATTGGAATTTTGATAAGAATTGCATTAAATCTGTAGAGTGCTTTGGGTAGTATGGAAAACATTTTAACAATATTTATTCTTCTAATCCATGAGCATAGAATATCTTTCTAATTATTTCTGTTCTCTTCAATCTTTTTCATCAATGTCTTATAGTTTTTAATGTACAGGTCTTTCACCTTTTTGGTTAAATTTATTCTGAAGTATTTTATTCTTTTTTTATGTGATGTAAATGAATTATTTTATCTTTCTGATAGCTCATTATTAATGTATAGTAATACAACAGATTTCTGTACATTGATCTCATATCTTGCAACTTACTGAATTTGTTTACCAGTTCTAACAGTTTTTTGGTGCAGTCTGTAGGATTTTCTATGTAACATCATGTCATTTGCAATTGGAAACAGTTTTACTTCTTTCTTCCTAATTCTGATGCCTTTTATTTTTTTTCTTGCCTAATTGCTCTGGCTAGGACTTCCAGTACTATGTTGAATAAAAGTAGTGAGAGCGGGCACCCTTGCCTTGTTCCTGATTTAAGAAGAAAAGCTTTTACCTTTTCACCATTGAATATGGTATTAGCTGTGGTTTTGTTATATGTGGCCTTTATTATTGTCAGAAATGTTCCCTCTATACCCACCTTGTCAATTTTATCATAAATGGATGTTGAATTTTGTCAAATGCTTCTGCATTTGACATATGATTTTATCCTTCATTTTGTTAATGTGGTGAATCATGTTGATTGGTCTGCAGATACTGAACCATCCCTGAATCCCTGGGATGAATCCCACTTGATCATGGCATCTGACTTTTGTCATATTGTTGAATTTGGTTTTCTAATATTTGTTGAAGATTTTTGCATCTCTGTTTACCAGGGATATTGGCCTATAATTTTCTTTTCTTGTGGTGTCCTTGTCTGGTTTTGGTTTCAGGGTAATGCTGGCCTCATAACATGAGTTTGGAAGTGTTCTCTCCTCTTCTGTTTTTTGAAAGAGTTTAAAAAGGACTGTTACTAATCCTCCTTTTTAATATTCAGTAGACTTCACCAATGAAACCATATGGTCCAGTATTTTTGTTTGTGGGGAGGTGTGTGTGTGTGTGTGTTTTAAGATTTATTTATTTGAGAGAGAGAAAGAGAGGAGGGGCAGAGGGAGAGTCCTCAAGCAAATTCCCCACTGAGTATGGAGGGCTCAGTCTCATGACCCATGAGATCATGACCTGAGCTAAACCAAGAGTTGGACGTTCAACCTACTGAGCCACCCAGGCGCTCCTGTGGGAGGCTTTTGATTACTGATTTGATTATGGCTTTATAATCTTGACCAGATCCTGAGTATAACAAGTTTTATACACAGATAGAGATCACCACCAGAAGCAGGTGTGTGGTGGGGTGGTGATGTATATATATTAACGTATATTCAATATATAACCTATATAAATGTGTTTATGTGTGTGTGTGTGTGTGTGTATATGTGTGTGTGTATTATTTTTCACATGACCCAAATCCACCCAGCTGAGCCTACAGTTGCCTTTTGTCAACTGGGTTCCGTAGTGAAAAGTAACCTCCACTAAGAGTCTCCCACCACTTACAAGGTTATATGGGATAATGACAACATGCACTTCACAAGATTGTAATGGACATTAATAAGAGGTGAAAGTACTTTGTGTATCAGGTTAGCTATAAACTGTCAAGTCAGCTAATGAGCTACTATGTAGACTACTCGATGCTATTTTGCCCACTAGTCAGCTACTGCACAAGACCTAAGGCAATGACTCTCAACACTAAACACTGGAATCAACCAGGGAGCTATTTATAAAACAAAAAATAAAAGGGACTGATTCTAGGGCCCCACTCTGAATTTGGGGGAAGACCAGTCATCTTTTTTTTTTTTTTTTTTTAAGGTACCTGGATGATTCTAATGTGCAGCCCAGGTCTGAGAACCACAACTTCAACTTACATTGCTAACTGGGAGGTAACAGGCAGTTTAATAAGTCTATTTCAGAGTAATTAAAGATTTTAAATCAGGCATAAAATAGACAAGAGAATCTTAGACTATTAGCAATTATCTGGTGCAAGCACCTCATTTTATAGGTAAAGAAACTGGCCCACAGAGGGCAGACTTGGACGGGGGGATCTATGGCTGGAGGCACCTAACTCTACAGACAGATCTGCTTCCACCTTATAAATGGATTCAGAACTCCATGCCCAATGTGACCTAAGATGTCTTTATTAATACTTTGTTGACTTACCTGCTGGCTGACTATCTCTGGCTACATTTTGGCTCCGACACTCCCCACCCCATCACAGAAAAGCTTTGCCAACTGGCAGAAGACCTACTAAAAAGGTCCAGCTCACTGTACACCTCACTTTTCGTAGAAGGTTTAAAAACGAATCAGAAGGGCGCCTGGGTGGCTCAGTCGTTAAGTGTCTGCCTTTGGCTCAGGTCATGATCCCAGGGTCCTGGGATCGAGCCCCGCATCAGGCTCCCTGCTCCATGGGAAGCCTGCTTCTCCCTCTCCCACTCCCCTTGCTTGTGTTCCCTCTCTGTGTTTCTCTCTGTCAAATGGATAAATAAAATCTTTAAAAAGAAAAAATAAAATAAAATAAAAAAATAAAAAATAAAAATAAAAACGAATCAGAAAATCAAATGACTCATACAGAACAGACAAAAGTCATCCAAACTAATCAAACTATTATCCTATATTGTGAGGACTAGATGAAATATGTCAAAAGAACTTCACATCCTTCTCCCAGGCATCTAGCAAAACTACACATAAATGGAGTCAATTGAAGATGCCATGGTGGTTCTTTTTCATCTCATTTTATGTTCTTATAAAAAATTAATAAATGCTCATTTTAACAACTGAAAGATACAGAGATATACAGTGAAAAAAGCTCATGGTCCCCCCCCCAATCCCCAACCTTCTACACACACCACCCACCATACTTCTTCGCAAACTGGAGTCAATTTTTAATACTTTTTTCTATGTTTATAAAAACATACCCATACATATCGGTTTCTCCTTTAATATAATCATGGTAAAAAAATTACTTTGTAATTCAATGTTTCACTTAACAAAATATCAGACATCTTTCCACATCTATTCACACTGAGCTAGTATGTACTTTTTAAAGCTGCATGATATTCCATAATATGTGTTGGAGTGGGGAATGTTTTCTATTTTCCATAGAAATAAAGATAATTTCCACTCCATTCCCTAGAAGGAAAGATATGAGAGGTCTCCACCCTGACCCCCTCAGTTCCTCCTCCCCTGGGAAGCAGGAATGACTTAGCCAACTTGTGAATTTGAGAGGGAACACTGAGCATGCCTAGTTCAGACCTTCTGAACTTCTCTCTTTCGAGGCAGGTCTGCATTTAGAAAGGGCCTTTTCTGCTCTATGCTCCCTGCTTTGTCCTTCCCAGGGGGTCTTGTATGGTTGCCCAGCAACCAGTGGCTGGGTGCGTAAGTCAGTCTCATTCAATGGTAAAGAGATAGGTAACCAGTTGGGTCAATCAGCTTTATCATTAATAAAGATAATATTTTTATCTTCCTCTGTCTCTTAGGTCTTATTTCCAAGTTGGTCCATATCCAGGAGGGAAGAAAAGGATCTTTTCAGCTTTCCAAAATTTCAATATTATGTATGTGACATAATTTACTCAAGCCGTTTCCAACTTCCAAGTGGTTTCCAGGGTTTTTTTGACCTTTACAAATAGCACCATAAAAAAAATCATTGTACATATATATCCTTATGTACTGGAGATTTTATGTCTATAAGATAAAGTCCTAGGAGTTTAGTCAAATGGTATATTCATTTAAAATTTGAATAAATATGAACAGATACTTTCTCTAACAGCTGAAGCAATGTTTTACTGCCACCATCATATATGCCTAGGTCTCCTTTAACCCTCAGCCTTGCTAGCACTGGATGCTGTGAATCTGTTTAACTTTTTCAACCAGATGGTAAAACACTGGTATTGTAGTAATTTTCCTGACTGCTAGTTGAGCACCTTTTCATTTATTATTGACCTTTGGCCAATGACTTTATTGGCCACTACGTTAACATTTTTAAAAAGGATTTACTATAAAAAGGGAGAGTTATGCAGATGAATTAAGCACACAGATTTAATCAATAGTGATGAGAGCTAGTATAGAGTGAAGAACACACGCTGTGAAGTCAACCTACTGAAGACAGATTCCACCCTAACTCAAACCCTGCCTGGACAACCTTAGCCAAGTTACTTAACCTGTGTCTCAAATGATAATGATAATATAGCTACCCTCATTGAATTAAATGAGTTCATACATGTCATGTGATTAACACACTGCCTGTTCAGGGCGTGCTAGATATTATCTTTTTTCTTTTTTTTCCATCAAGCTGTTTTTCCAACACAGTAGCAAGGAGAAAAGCTCAAGTACTAATTATAGTTGACCAATGTCTCTACACATCCTTTAATAGAAAGCATATAAATGATGAAACACCCCTCCCCCACCAAAAAAACACTGATGGCCCTCCAAATGCATACCATGCTCCTGTGTAGTCAAAGACCTGTCCTAGATGAAAAACACAATTAACCCACCTTCTTTCCCAAATGAGAGGTGAGTTTGTGAATGTGCTTTAAAAGGCCACATTCATTTTTTTCCTACCATTTTTTTTTCAAATCACATTATTTATTTTAACATTCTAAGGCATATACATTGGAAATAGAATTAATCAAGAAACAGAAGCCCAACCAGCATGGAGCATGAATTAATTATATGATACCACAGTGTCATCTTTCTTATAAAAAAGTAACTATATACACAAATGCGCTCTCATACACACACACACACACACACATACACACACACTGCATTTGGTTATTTCACATCACTAAGGAGTCAGAGAGTACAAATAGCATCAGTGTTTTCCCAGTGGGTAACATGGAGAGGTTAAATAAGGTTATTTAATGAGAGGGAAGGAAAGCGACTCACAACTTGCCTCACTCCCCAACAACCTATGTTGTCTCCTAAACAAAAAAAAAATCTGATTTGAACAACTTCTTTCCTGGTGGACTTAAGTAAAAACTTTACCACTCCAAAGAATATGCCCTCCATTGAAATATACACTTTCTTATCACCCTTAATACTACTTGCTACTGAAGATGCTACTCTGAGTGAGATCTTTGGGGACAACGGAAAATGCAGAACCAGGACTATATTTTCTTGTGCAATTCCCTAGGGTGTAACCAATTATCTGAGCATGTTATGAAATTCTCCAAAGTCTCACAGCAGGATTAATTTTAATTTAGTTTATACTGAAAATAAAACACATCACCGTTTAGGTTTTATAAGAGACCTTGTGGGGCCAAATGGGATACAACACAGATATCAGAGCTCCAAGTGTAGAGAGACCCAACGGCTGGTGACCCTTGTATCATGGGGAACCATTATAAGAGGGAAATCTGCCTGGTCCCTAGGAACGAAGCTATTTTCAGCTCCTATTATGGGATCACCTTCTCTAGAATATGTGTTTGTAACAAAAGGGAAACTGCAATGTGGAGCAAGAGTCAAAGAAACTGCATCCTGTTGAAAAAACAAAAACAAAAACACCTTAGCCTACTCAACAGCAACCTATACACAGTGTTCAAAGGTAGGAAATAAAGCACCAACTACAGGTTAAAATTTTTTTTCCAGTAGTAAGCATGCTTTCGTTCAGGGCCTATTAATTCTTCCACCTATGCAGTCATAGGAGAAAAGGGAGGGGTTGGGATTTTATCTTAAAAATTGAATTCCAAAGAATCCCTAGAATCATGCTCCATTTCATAACCTCCCCTTCATGCCGTAAACCATGGCATATCCCTAACACTCCACAACTGCTCTGCCCAAGTCACCACCATGCCCTAGTTTGCAAAGCCAAGGAACCATACCCATTCTTTGCCTGCCAGGAACACATTTGACCCTGCGCTTTACTCCATGCTCTTTCTTCTTGACTCCCTGACACCTCATTCTCTTGGTTGTCTTTACCCATCTGATCACTCCTTACCTCTTTCCTGTGAGAGCTGCTCCCTTGTTGCCCATTCCTGCTGAAACGGTGTCCTTTGGGGGGCCATCCCAGGCCAGCTCCTCTTCTCATGCCCCATTATATGCCAAGGGACCTCTCTTACTCCCATACCTCAAATACCAGCTGGTGACTTCCAAGTCTTTTTCTCCAGCCCAGATGCCCCCCTTGAATTCCCATACATATACGCCATGCCTACTGGGATCCTTGCTTGTGTAAACCACAGAAACCTAAATTCCAGTATGTTCCTAACAGAGTTCATCGTCTTTCCCCTCCATCTATTCCTCTTGCTAGGTCTCTGCTCTAAGGGTGAGACCCTTCAACCACCCAACTGTTCAGGCCAGAAACCAGAGAAATGTACTTCTGTCTTCCATGCCCCCCAGATAGAATTAATCTCCTCACTCTATTAATTCTACCTCCTAAATCTTTCTTAAATCCATTTGCTCCCCTCTCTACATCTACCTACCATTCATTTCACCTGGACAACTTCAACAGCCACTTACTAATCTCTCCTCCTCCTCAGTCCTTCTGATCTCAGCTTAGAGGTCACCTCCTCCAGGAAGCCTTCCCTCCTGTTGCTCCCACTACACCTTCAGCTTTCACAATCACATCCTTTCTTGTGCTCTGTTCTAATGATCTCATTACCTGGACCAACAGCTTCAAGAAGGCAGAGGCCACATCCATTCTTTTGATCAATGTATGCACAGTGCTTGCTATAGATTAAGTTCTCGATAGTGCAATGAATGAATGAAAGAACGAATGAATGGCATGCTCAGGAGCAAGGGGGTGAGTGGGCAGCATGTTAGGAGAATAAGAAAAGGTAGATAATGAAAAGCAGGGCAGAGAAAACGTAAGAGAAGGCTCTGAAGATGATGCTTACTCTTTATTCTGTAACGAACATAGTGTCAGACCTCTGCTAGGCATTCAGAAAATGTTTACTGGAAGGCATTTTGAGATGCAAGAATGGACTATTTTGGAGCCATGGAGGACTTCAAGAAGTGTTGTTCTTTGAGTTATAGGTGTCACTTCTTTAAATTATCAAACAAATTGGGGCACCTTTGTGGCTCAGTCAGTTAAGCATCCGACCCTTGATTTCGGCTCAGGTCATGATCTCAGGGTTGTGAGACTGACTGCCAGGTCTGGCTCTGCACTGGGGTGTGGAGCCTGCTTAAGAGTCTCTCTCTCCCTCTGCCCACCCCCCTGCCCAGAGCATGTGCGCACTCTCTATAAATCAATAAATAATCAAATCAATTATCTCATGTGCAACTGTTTAGATGTAATTAAAACACTGCAAACCTGATGGTCTCTCCCGTCTAATCTTCACCCCCAACTACAAAAGGAAACAAGTTAAGCCCCTTAATCTGACCTCAGCAGCCTCACTGACAGCAGGAAACTCTATTCCATTCTTTAACAGAAGGAAAACAAAAGAGAAAGATAATAAATATGCTGTGGTACCAACTGCTACGAAAAGCTGATTCCTAAGGATGGCTACACTACCTAAGAAATCAAAGAAGGGTCTACTGTCTTGCTTTCTCAACTTTTGCTGTTAATACCAAACAGAATGTGAAGTCAGCATTTTTGCCTTTCCAAATCTTAGTTAGCAAGTACCCTGTGTGCCTAAGTTTCTGTTCCAAGAAAAGCCCAAGGAGAACGACCAAAGTCCTATAAACACATAAGTGTAAAATATGCATCTGCATATATAACCTAGATATATACATATATATATATATATATATATATATATGTCAGTAGTGTATTAAATAGACATTTCAACATGAAAAGATACATAAAAACATATAGGGAAAAAGGCAAAACAGGCAGAAATATATGAACATGGTTTAGCTTCCTCAGAGGGACTCTGAAGAAAAGGCACGTTCTTATCCCATGTCACACAAAATTGGAACTTTGTGGTCTGAGTAATAGAAACTGGTATTTTCTAGACCTTGGCTCCCACAGAAGAAAAATACTTCAGAAAGTTAATCTAAAATTTAAATCTTAAAATTCCAAAAAAGTACTCATAGATTGAAACAGGTTTTTAAAAGATACCATGAATTGGGGCACTGGGGTGGCTCAGTTGGTTAAGCAACCAACTTCTGATTTCAGCTCAGGTCACGATTTCAGGGTCATGAGATGGAGCCCACGACGGGTGAGGATGTGCTAGGTGTGGAGTCTGCTCAAGATTCTCCATCTCCTTCTCCCTCTGCCCCTCCCCCACCCCACCCCGGGGTGCGCAGGTGCATGCTCTCTCACGCTCTCTCTCTCTCTAAAAAAAAAAAAAAAAAAAACCTCAACTTAATGGAAATATGTCATCAGAAATGATTAATGTCTAATTTTGGAAAATATATGAAATAGAGTCAATATATTTTGCTGTTCACAAATAGGAGGGCACAAAAGAGATTTAAAATTCTGTTTGACTTAGGAAGAGACAGACCAAAAATCGGACAACTGTTTAAGTCTGAGTACTACATACAGAGCTAGGCAGTGCTGGTAAATATTTAGGAATCTTGGGTTTAAAATACAGAGAAATGATGAAGACAAAAATGTTGGGGAAGGGCAAATAAATAAGAAGGGAAAAGATCAAAAGGATATGGTTAAAGTCACTTCTTACCACACCACTATAGAACTCAGATATCAGAACTGACAGCCCAAACAATTAAGATTCTTGACAAAATCCAATTGTTTTTCCAATAGGATGTGAGGGTCTTGTGGACAGAAACCTATTGGCTTTTTTTTTTTTTCAAGATTTTATTTATTTATTAGGGAGAGAGAGAGAAAGCACAAGCAGGGGGAGAGACAGGCTCCTCACTGAGCAGGGAGCCGGATGCGGGACTCGATCCCAGGACTCTGGGATCATGACCTGAGCCGAAGGCAGACGCCCAACCGACTGAGCCACCCAGGCGTCCCTACTGGCTTGTTTCTCTTTGGATCCCTGCACCTATTACAGTGCCTGGCACATAATAAGTATTTAAACTGTGTAGAATGAATGAATGTATAACTATTTGGATGTAATTAACACCATCCAAATCTAATGGTAAAGAAGCAAAGGAGACATAAATTAGAAAATTGAAATAAAACCTGGGAGGAAGGGGGGTGGGAGTACACAGATAGCTATAACAGGCCTCACTCAGTAGCCCCCACAACTGGTGGCTCCAAAGAATGACCCCATCTGTAGGTCACATGCTATTTGGGTAAAGGCAAAATTATACTCAGGCTTAAATGATGGGAAGACTGCTTGATTTCTTTCTTTCTCTAGAGCTGAAAAGCAAAGACATCTCTAACCTTGTGTTCTCACCATTCCTCCCACCTCTTCTCAATGCCCCACGGTCAGTCTTGAGCAAACACAGCGTGGACCAGGCTGAGGTGAAGCTGCTGCCTTCCTCATCCCATGGGCCAAGCTCCAGAGGCTGCCTGGCTGGCCCCAGTAACCTTCAGGGGGCGATGTACTGGAGCCTCTACGAACTTCAATGAAAAGCAGGACTAATAATAACTGTCAGGTCTTCTGCAAATGTTTGTTTTACATAAACTACAGGGTTTGAAGGAACCTTACAAAATGGTAGCACACTAACTAAACAAATCTGTGCTGCAATCACTAATTGCAATTCTTGTGGTGCACTCCAGATCCACCATGATGCAAGGAATATGTATACATAGGTGCAACGTGCCTGGACATCGGTGCAACGCCTTTTCCAGGTGGTGGGGTTGCATTGCTCGTATCTCAGATACAAAGTGAGCTTCATGATACAGTGCAAAGCTGCTGGGTGTCCCTAGAGAAAAACTAAGACATCAGAGGGAAAAGTGGGGGAAAAAAGTAGTATCAGGTGCCCAGGTACCCAGACCACCAATCTACAGAAGCTCCAGGGGGCCCTTGCCAGAGTCACGCACCATCACACTGCCAAGTGCAAGCCGGCGGGTGAATTGGGGCTCAAGAAGCAAGGGCCGCTTCCTGTGAGTAGCTTGAGGAAATCAAGAGGACCTGCACACAGTTCCACTCACGGGACCCACATGGACTAAAAATAGTATCAAGTAACCAATTACAGAGAGGAATTCTCAAAGCAAAATGTTACTATTTTCAAAATTCCTTTAATTCCCATTTTCATGTCTGACACGATGGGCATATGGCAGAACAGAGGCGCTGACATCCGTGAGAGGCAAATTAATTCAAGCTGGATATATTATTTACTAAGACAGTCAAAAAAGAAAGTTCCAGCAAAGCCATGGCCTGTGAAGTTCTGAAATGCAAAACGAAGACTTCTGAGGGCAAGTAGGGGAAACAGACAGAAGCATCGAAACACCATTCCCTCCCCTAACAGGTGGGTCCCCTTTAAGAGCCCACAATAAATTTTTCTTTAATTAATAAAATAATATAGCAAGAAAGGCCTAAGGTAAGAAACTATCTTCAACACAGTCACTGCTTTCTCTTAAGTGGAGAATTTTAAGCTTAAGCTCTTAGGTGAAATTTTTATGTTCCCCTTCAAGAGAAATTCAAGAAAAAAAATATTACCTGTTGAAAAACATACATATAATTGCAACACATATCAAGAAGCCAAATAGCATCATAAGGGTTGTTGCAAGAGGTAATTTTGGAGCTTGAGTGTGAGGGGGTGCATTTTTGGTTTTGCTTATTTTAGGATTAATATGGTGTAGTGTTGTAACTGGATAGTTGGAAGCACAGCCTAGGGTCTGTTCAGATCCAAATTTTGTATCCACCCACTACTTATTAATGTTTTTATCTACATCATAGACATAAGCCCTTCCACTTAGGGCGGTTCTGAGGTCTTAGTGAACTAAATTATGTAAAACATTAATAGTTAGAATAGTGCTGGCAAATCTAAGGACTCATTATTATCATTATCATAAATTACTTTTACTTCAGAAATAGCTAATTTTTGTAAAAGTGAGGGCTTAAACAGTCAGAAAATAAGACCCAAAGGAGCTGAGAGTATTTACTATCAGTTTTTTACTCCATTTCAAAGACAGTAAGGCGGTCTGGCCTCACAATTATTAATGTTAAAGATGGAATGAACTGGACAGTTTACCAAGCTATTTCATACATATGAGAAACACTAAAACTTTTTTAACAGTCTAACCTACCATGAAGAATTATTTGCCCACAGTCATTATCCGGAGGAAAACACTAATAAAGACCCTAACTGTTAGTGTTTCAACAATTAAAAGTCTCCTTTTGCCAGTGCATTGGCCTTTGACCTTCAGGAACTTAAATATTCTCTCCTGCTTCATTATTTTAAGCAGCAAACAGAAGGTTCAGACCTGCCTTGGGGATGCTATAATAACAAATATGTCTATTTAAAAAAAAAAAAAAAAAAGTCCACCAAGCTATACAGATATATACGGACAATAAAGTGAAGCACAAAGATTTTTCACGAAACTTGGCAAATGTTTTTAATTATCCTAAAATGTTTGCTATCGCTAAAACTTTATTTTCTCACTTTTGTTTTATTTCCGCCAAAGCGCAGCCAGCCTGCCGGACGCCACCCCCACCACCTCACTTCCTCCTTCCCTTTCCTCTGACACCAGATTCTCTAAGTCCCTGATGGCAGAAGGAATGACAACTGGGCAGATTAGCTGGCACCGAGTGTCACTTACAAGACTCATGTCCTTTGAGCTCACAGTTGAGCATTAAAGGTAGTCTATCTCAATATGGAGGAAAACGTCCTATGGGTTTTATGTGTAACCCCTTAGTCCTACAGAGTATATAATTCAGCTTTTGCAATGGTATAAACTCTAAAAAAGAAATCTACTCACCTCACAACCCCACTAAGCCAAGATGCAACTTCCTTTCTCCTATTGTGGGTTTTTTGTTTCTGTTTTGCGTGTGAATTGGACCATTCCGCAGTATAAGGCAGAAGTTACTGCCTGTTGCTACTAGTTCCCAGGGTTATAAATTCTATGGGGAAGAGGAGGCTGAAGGGTACCTGCACATAATGAAACAGCAAAGTTCCTAAAATTTGTACATAATGCGGACACAGTCACAACTTGCTTATTCAATGAATACACTTCTAGGCCATCCCCAAATGAGACCGTTTCCCTCCAGAGCGAACACTGAGCTTCCTATGGCTATCTACTACTAGCCGAAGGCAGCAGGCCGACTGTCATCTGCCAGCTAACGATTAACTGATTCACTTCACATGGTCACTGGTAACCACACAGACAGTGTGGGAAATAAATACACTGCACTGCCACCAACATAATGGGTGGAGCAAGGCTATCCCATCAGTCACTCTTTCTTAAAGTTCAGCCCACCAAACATACTCTGGATGTCTAATTGGTAACAGGATCTTGCCAAGAGTTGGACTAAAAAAAAAAAAAAAAAACCAAGGGCATACGGGTGGCTCAGTCAGTTAAGCATCTGACTCTTGATCTCAGCTCAGGTCTTAATCTCAGGGTCTTGAGTTCAAGCCCTGCCCACCATGTTTTGTTAAAAAAACAAAACAAAACAATTCTTTCCCTCAAAGAATTGGGGAGAGGCAAACACTGAATCTCCCCCTCCCTCTGGTAACCATTGCGATTGGCTCCTTTGGGCCAACTGCACCCATCACGTCATGTCTTGTACCTCAAGTATCTGTGGACGGGTCATCTCCACTAGTAGACTGTGTCCTCCTTGAGGAGAGGAGCCTCATCTGGTTGACCCAGAAAGCAGATACTCCTTGGGCTCTTTCAACAAACCTCTGAGGTAGCTTGACGTCTTCCAACGTGCTTCAGTTTTCCCCTGTTCCTCTCCCAATCACGTCCAACCACACTTGCTATCTCTGGATCTCCTGTCCATTATTCCCCACACAGCCCTGCAATCTTCCATCTTTGTTCACTCCTATCATCTCTCTGAGACGCCCCAGTGCAGACTCTCTGGGGCACTCACGAACCTCTTCTTGTTCCAATAAACATCACTGGCCATGGACTATCTATACTCTATCCTCCCACCTTCACAGAATCAGCTGCTCTGATTTTTTGGTTAACTAAAGTCCAGAGTTGTCTGCACTTGGTGAATCTGCCAACAAAATTCCACTGTGAGCTGCCCTAAACATTATGTGAATTTCTGGCCTTTAAATAGATTTTCTGGCTTTTAAATATGGCACCCACTCTCTCTTCTACCACTTAACAAATACCAATGATTTGTTACTTTTTTAAAATTTAAAAACATACAGTGTATCCATGGACAAATGAATAAAATGAAAACTTCATTTAATAAATGGCATACCTTATGTAAACTTATAAAATATTTTCAAATTAGAGGCACCAAAAGGCTTAATTAGAACTTTTTTTTTTTTGGCAGTGAAGAAAGGCAATTATTTATTTATTTATTGGTGTGGCACCACCCAGGAGAATGGGGACCTAAGGCTCAAAAGTCCTGAACTCCTGGGTGGTTTGCAAGTGAGGGTTTTTTGTTTTGTTTTTTGTGTTTTGTTTCTGTTTTTGTTTTGTTGTGGTGGTGGTGGTGATTGTTTTTCATCATGATAAGTGTTCTCTTTAATCCCCATCACCTATTTCAGCCATCCCATCACCCACCTCCCCTCTGGTAACCATCAGTTTGTTCTCTATAGTTAAGAGTCTGTTTCTTGGTTTGTCTTTTTTTTCCCCACTGTTCACTTGTTTTGTTTCTGAAATTCCACATATGAGTGAAATAATACAGTATTTGTCTTTCTCTGGCTGATTTAGTTTGCTTAGCATAATACTCTCTAGTTCCATCCATGTTATTGCAAATGGCAAGAGTTCATTCTTTTTTATGGCTGAGTAATATTCCACTGTGCATATATATGCCACATCTTTATCCATTCATCAGTTGATGGACACTTGGGCTGCTTCCATAGCTTGGCTATTGTAAATAATGCTGCAATAAATATATCCCTTTGAATTAGTGTTTTTATATTTGTATAGTAGTATGGTTACTGGTAGTTCTATTTTTAATTTTTGAGGAACTCCAATACAGTTTTCCATAGTGACTGTACCAATCTGCATTCCCACCAACAGTGCATGAGGGTTCCTTTTTCTCCACATCCTTGCCAATGCTTATTGTTTATTGTGGTTTTGATTTTAGCCATTCTGACTGGTTTGAAGAGAGATCTCATTGTAGTTTTGATTTGCATTCCCTGATGATGAATGATGTTGAGCATCTTTTCATGTGTCTGTAGGCCATCTGCATGATTTCTTTGGATAAATGTCTGTTCATGTCTTTTGCCCATCTTTTAATTGGATTATTTGGGTTTTAGGTGTTGAGTTATATCAGTTCTTTATATATTTTGGATGCTAACCCTTTATCAGATATGTCATTTGTAAATTCTTCTGCCATTCTGTAGGTTGTCTTTTAGTTTTGTTGACTGTTTCCTTCACTGGGCACAAACTTTTTATTTTGATGTAGTCCCAATAGGTTATTTTTGCTGTTATTTCCCTTGCCTCAGGAGACATATCTAGAAATATACTGCTACAGCCTATGTCAGAGATATTACCGCCTGTGCTCTCTTCAAGGATTTTTATGGTTTCAGGTCTTATATTTAGGTCTTAAATCTGTTTTGAATTTATTTTTGTGTAATGCATAAGAAAATGGTCCAGTTTTCCCAACACATTTGTTGAAGAGACTTTTTCCTATTGGATATTCATTACTACTTTGTCAAAGATTAATTGTCCATATAACTGTGGATTGATTTCTGGGTTTTCTTCTAGTCCATTAATCTATGTGTCCATTTTTATGACAATACCATACTGTTTTAATTACTGCCACTTTGTAATATAACTCAAAACCTGGAACTGTGATACCTCCAGTTGTGTTTTTCTTTTTCAAACTTGCTTTGGCTATTCAAGATCTTTTGTAGTTCCATACAAATTTTAGGAATATTTGTTCTAGTTCTGTGAAGAATGCTGTTGGTATTTTCATAGGGATTGCATTAAATGTGTAGATTGCTTTGGGTAGTATAGACATTTTAACAATATTTGTTCTTATAACCCATGAGCATGGAATATCTTTCCATTTCTTTGCATTGTCTTGAATTTCTTTCATTAGTGTTTTATAGTTTTCAGAGTAGAAGTCTTTCATCTCTTTGGTTCATTCCTATGCATCTTTTCTGACCACAATGCTATGTAACTAGAAATCAACCATAAGAAAAATATCTGGAAAGAGCACAAATACATGGAGGTGAAATAACATGCTACTAAACAATGAATGGGTCAACCAAGAAATCAAAGAAGAAATAAAAATTACATGGATACAAATGAAAATCAAAACACAATCCAGGGGCACCTGGGTGGCTGAATTAAGCATCTGCCTTCGACTCAGGTCATGATCCTTGAGTACTGGGATCGAGCCCCACATCGGGCTCCCTACTCAGGAGGGAGTCTGCTTCTCCCTCTCCCTCTGCCTCTCTCCCTGCTCGTGCTCTCTCTCTCTCTCAAATAAATAAATAATATCTTTAAAAAACAAAAAGAAACAAAACAAAAAAACATAATGGTCCAAAATCTTTGGGATGCAGCAAAAGTGATTCTAAGAGGGAAGTTTATAGCAATACAGCCTACCTCAAGAAGCAAGAAAAATCTCAATAAAACAACCTAACCTTACACCTAAAGGAGCTAGAAAAAGAAAAACAAACAAAACCCAAACTCAACAAAAGTAAGGAAAAAATAAAGATTAGAGCAGAAATAAATGATATAGAAACTGAAAAAAAAAAATCAATAAAACCAGGAGCTGGTTGTTTGAATAGATCAACAAAATTGATAAATCTCTAGCTAGACTCATAAAAAGAGAGAGAGAAAGAGAGAAGGGGGACCCAAATAAACAAAATCACTAATGCAAGGGAAAAAATAACAGCCAACACCACAGAAATACAAACAATTGTAACAAAATATTATGAAAACTTACATGCCAACCAACTGGACAACTTAGAAGAGACGAATAAATTCCTAGAAACATATAATTCTAAAGTAGGAAGAAACAGAAAACTTGAACAGACCAATCACCAGCAATGAAACTGAATCAGTAATCAAAAAACTCCCAGGAAACCAAAATCCAGGACCAGATGGCTTCACAGGCAAATTCTACCAAACATTTATTTTTTTTTTTTAAAGATTTTATTTATTCATTTGACAGAGATAGATACAGCGAGAGAGGGAACACAAGCAGGGGGAGTGGGAGAGGGAGAAGCAGGCTTCCCGCGGAGCTGGGAGCCCCATGCGGGGCTCAATCCCAGGACTCCGGGATCATGACCCGAGCCGAAGGCAGACGCTTAACGTCTGAGCCACCCAGGCACCCCTCTACCAAACATTTAAAGAAGAGCTAATACCTATTCTTCTCAAACTATTCCAAAAAATAAAAGAGGAAGGAAAATATCCAAATTTATTCTGCGAGGCCAGCATTACCCTAATACCAAAACCAGATGAAGACCCTACCAAAAAAGAGAACTAAAAGCCAATATCTCTCATGAATATAGATGCAAAAATCTTCAACAAAATATTAGCAAACAGAATCCAGTAGTACATTAAAAAAATCATTCACCAGAATCAAGTGGGATTTATTCCTGGGATGTGAGGGTTCTTCGATATTTGCAGAACAATCAACATGATATGTCACATCAATAAGAGAAAGGATAAAAACCATATGCTCATTTCAATAGATGCAGAAACAGCATGTGACAATGCATAACATCCATTCATGATAAAAACTGTCAACAAAGTAGGTTTAGAGGGAACATATCTGAACGTAATGAAGGCCTTATATGAAAAACCCACAGCAAACATCATCCTCCATGGGGAAAAACTGAGAGCTTTTCCCCTAAGGTCAGGAGCAAGCCAAGGATGTCAACTCTCACCACTTTTTTTTAAGATTTTATTTATTCATTTTAGAGAGAGAGAAAGAGAGAGCACGTATGAACAGGGAGGGGCAGAGGAAGAGGGAGAAGGAATCTGAAGCAGACTGAACTGAGCGAGGAGCCTGATGTGGGGCTCAATCCCATAACCAGATCATGACCTGAGCCGAAACCAAGAGTAGGATGCTCAACCTACGGCACCACTCAGGTGCCCCTACTCTTTTATTCAACACAGTACTGGAAGTCCTTGCAACACCATCAGACAACAAAAAGAGATAAAGGCATCCAAATCAGTAAGGAAGAAGTAAAACTTCACTCTTTACAGATGTCATGATACCACAGACAGAAAACCTTAAAGACTCCACTACAAAACGCCTAGAACTGATCAATGAATTCAGTAAAATCGCAGGATACAAAATCAATGTATGGAAATTTGCTGCATTCCTATGCACTAATAATGAAGCAGCAGAAAGTAAAATTAAGAAAACAATCCCACTTATGGGTGCACCAAAAACAACAAAACATCTAGAACTTGAAATTCAGGAACTAAAGGGAAATGACCAGAAACCAGTGCAATGTAGCCGAAACTGAGTTTCATGAGATATATAATTAAAATAGAATAAAGTAGCAAATGATGACCTTGGACCAGTCAGCTTTAGGCAGTGCTAACAGCATGCTAAAAAACAGAAACCAGGTGATTGAACCTCGCCTACTTGTCAGCCACCAAAATACCTGCCTGTTGAGGGCATTTCCCATCTTGGTGGCCACCACTGATGAATTATGAATAGGACACAACAAAAGAGACCACACTGGCCATTGCTGTGTGCCCCCCTCCAAGGACTGCCAGAGACAAAGGTGGCCAGAGCCCCCCAAAAGGGGCAGGACTGTCTCAGGGAGAGGAGGAGGCACAACACCCTGGCCCAAGTCAAATGCCCACTGTAGGACCTCTCCTGTCCTCTTCCCCTCTTTAAAATTCATTTTCTTTCACTCCCTTAGTATCATCCCCTCTGTCCTCTCCTTCTTCCTGCTCCCACTTTATTCTGTTTTCTCCCTCTGGCCTTCTCCCTCCCTCGGGTCCTCTTTTCGGATGCAAAAGTGGATGAAGACACTTATTCGATTAAATAAGTCACCCCGAGAGCTTGGATGGGCTCAGGCACTGGGCTACCTGCTACTATTTGCACAAAAACAGCAGGTGCTCTGGTACCCGCCTTCTAGAGAAAGGCGTGAAGCAGGCACCACAGACCACTCAGGCACGAGGTATGGCTGATCCCCACACGCAAAAGACCCAAGCCCCGTGAGCATCAGAGAGAGCTCACCTCTGCACGGGAACCAGATGTTGAAGAAGGAGTCACACTAAGAGGACGCTATGCGTGTAGAGCACGATTAAAGGGCACAGGTACACATATGTACCATCCCGTGCCTCAGATTACAGAGAGATGATTTTCCACCCACAGTGAATTTAAGGAAGGGAGAGTAGCACACACATCTCATAGGGAACCTGGCGTGATAGCATGGCTTGGGCTTTGGCATCGGTGGGATCTGGGTTTAAGTCCCTGCTCCCCCACATAGACCTGGGCACCGTGAACAAATGACTCAAATTCCTTAGTCATAAAATGGGGAGTATCAGCCTACTTCCAGAGCTGCTATGAGAATTTGAGTATTTACTCAAGCCAAAGGTTACTCAAACCTTTACAAGCCGATAACCTTTCCTCCTGGGCCCACATATAATCAAAGACTTCTCCTTTCTAGAACACTGAGCTGAAACCCTCTCCTTTCCCCCATCCCCTCACTCAGTCTGTCCAAGGGAGGGTATGGCTGACATTAGTGGGGACTTTCCTTCCTCTAGGGGAGGGAGCAGTACCTTGAGAATCCAGACTCTCTCCTGAGATGCCTCTCCAAAGGCTGCTCAGTCTCCCCCACCCTCTTCCCGCCATTGGGGCGCCCCGCTAGGCAGCCGCCCCACCCGCCACTGGGATAAATCCATTCAACCCAGATTTGCAGGTGTTCCTCCTTAGCCCGGTGCCATACTAACATCTCCATATTAGCCTTCCCAGTATCCAAGCTGATACCCAGCATCCCCGCTGAGACCTGTGGATATTTCTCAATTGATTCCATTCACCCAGGCAGGGGTGAAAATGGAAACCCTCACACCCCAACAGTTATTATAACTTTGGAACATAATGGAGATGTCATCACTGATGGAGAAAAATTTGGAAAACACAATGGAAAGGACTGGTATTACATTTATCAAAACAAGCTGACATACGCGCTCTTCAGATACTGCAAGTCCCCTGGCCTTATCCCTCGCTCCTGTCCAGAGAGGTGAAGCTAGGACTACAGCCACAGAGAACTCCCTGGCCTCTGTTCCCCTTTGTTACTCTCTCACTCAAGGTAGCTGGCAGGCTGCCCTGTCCTTGAGGCTGGAATATAACTAAAACCATAATCTAATCCACGGTACTATGATCCACCTGGAAAAGATAATGTATTTACAGAAAGGGGAGGTCTGCAAGGATTCTATTAAAAAACAAAAGAAAAACAAGTTGAGTACGTGAGCACCCTATGGGTGAACAGGTACCATAACCAGCTGACCCAGCCACAGCCATATGATGCACCTGGCTCCATCTGACCAGCATAGCTCAGTCACCGTGACCATGACGCCCACCCAGCTGACTCCCTTTACTTATGATTATTATACTTTGAATTTGCAGGGCAAGTGTCCTGTATGGGATATAAATGGAATGACTGCCCAACATCAGGATTCCCATCCTGTATATCAGTTGTATTAGTCACGGTGAATGGATAAAAAGGTATTCTGTTTGGTTAGTGTCCATCCCTGAGCCCCATCAAGTGTAAGTTCCCAAATTAAAATCAAGACTCTAGACTAATTAGCAAAGCTAAGGACAAGACCCTGAAGACCTCCGTGGTCGCAGCAAGGCACTCCCCGAAAGGCCTGCCACCCAGCTCCAAAATCTTTGACATCACTTCCCCTAAAATTGAAATGTATCTTAGGAACCCGGCAGGGGGGGGTCCCTGGCCAGGAACTCACAGCCAGATGGGCAGGAAGAGGCCCCACCTAACATCAGGGAAGCATTCCGGGGTTCTGTACAGCTGCTGGTGCTGATGGGGAAGTCCAGGCTGGCCGGCAAAGCCAGGTCTGATGATCACAGCATCCCTGGTCATCTTGCAGATGGGTGGATGGGGGAACAGGCGGAGGATGGGACACTGTCTACAGAGATGCCATTCACAAGAAAGAGAGACGGAGAATAGTTGATGGCAGTTGGAATAGCTGGAAGCCCACACTGGCAGGAAGGTAGACAAGGGATGAGCAGCCACCCTTGGAAAGCAGGACCCTCAGTCACCTAGCCAAGGCTGAGGGCTAACTCAGTCCCTAGATGGATCACTAGCCCGTGTGCGTCTACAAGACTCCCTAAATTTGGACCAGCTCTCAACATTGCACAGACCATACCATTACCTCCAGATTTTAGATTCTGGAGATGGACCAAGGCATGTTGGATCTTCTCTTATTCCACGTGATCCCCAGGGAAGAAAGCAAGAGCAAGCATCATTTAGCAGTGACTTTTGCTTCACTTTAACAAACAAGGCTGAGAAATATCCAGGAAAAGTGAAATTCCAGAGTAATATCTGGGGCTGGCTCTAGCTTAGTTTCCCAACTTTGGGGGTAGGGATCCCCTGGGTTGCTTATTAAACATACAGATTCTTGGGGCTGGGAATCCGGGGGTTTTTTGACAAGCATTCCAGGCCATTCCTATCTTCAGGCAGGTTTGGGAAACAGTTTATCTAATGCACCAAAAATAGCCTGAGGAGTGTTTTTAAAGTTGAGTTTTGCATGTAATACATCAGTAATTTTTCCTTGTTTGAAAATGTGTTAACTTTACGGATAAGCCCCCTTTGATTTCCTCTAACCACCCAACTCCAGTCTTTCCCATCCTCCCAGGGGAGGTTTCAGTTTGAAGTGTTTGTCTCCCCAGACCTTTTCCTTACATTAAATGGATACAGGCTTCTGTTTTATTTTTCATAAGTGGGTACCAGGTTGTAGTTATCATTCTACAACCTGCTTTCTTTCCATTCAAAACTATGTCATGGAGAACTATGTTAGTCCATATAGAGCAACTGTCTTTTTTTTTAACCTGCTGCATAATATTTCATGGTATGCAATGAACATGGTTTATTTAGCAATTCCCTTATTGATGGATACGTAGCAGGTGCTTGCATTTTCTCATTATTGCTTGCTCCAGTGAGCATCCTCACCCAGGCCTGCTTGTGCACGTTTGGGAATAAATACTGAGAAGTGCAATTGCTGTAACAATCATGTGCATTTTTAAATTTTCATAGACTGTGCCAAAAGCTGTCCTTCAAAGTGGCTCTACCAATTTACCTCTCCACCCTAAGCATGTGGAGAGGACCTGGTTCTCCACCAGGTGCAGCTGCCTTGCAAGAGCATATGGACATGTGTGGCCAAGTGGTGGCACCCACTTTCCTCTAGTACTTCCCTTTGGGCATGACCCGGAGGACACTTCCCATCACAAAGCTAAATCCCCTCCACCAACAAACAAAAACAAAAAACTCCCCCAAATTTTGTGGTGAGCAATTCATCTGTACCTGTACCTACTCAAACCATCCTCTACTAAATGCACTGCTTAGAACAATCCAGCCATGTCTCTCCCAAGCCCTAGAGGTACACCCCCACCCCGACCATCACCTGACCCCCAACTCTCTGCCTCTCTCCCTCCTCACTCCACCCTCCTACTCCCAGCCCTGGACACATACGATGGGCTGGGTGTCTGCCTCTATGCTAACTCTGCACCACCTCTTTGCACCTAACATTTTAATTGCCACATGTAATTGCAATTATTTGTGTAGCCTGTATTCTAGCTAAGCTTGAGTCCCCTATAGGCAAGGAACTCATCTTTGTAAGCCCAGCACCTAGGACAGTGCCCAACACACGCGGGTTAGTAACTTGCCCAAGGCCTACCAGGCAATTAATACCAGCTGTGTCCGACTCCCTGCCTTTATCTACTGCCTCACATCAATAAATCATTAGGAGGAAGGAAATGGGGATAAGAGGGCTGGAATTTGCTGAAAGCTTCAGCACCTGCCAGGATTCCATTCATTCATTCCCTCTTCACCCCACCCTTCTCTGCCTCTGGAACAAGAATCTATAGATTTTCAATATGATTATAGACATCTAGTTTTTCTAGGTTTACACATAAGTGAAACAGTTATATGGTACTTGTCTCTGTCTGACTCATCTCACCTAGCACAGTATCCTCAAGGTTCATCCATGCTGTCACAAATGGCAGGATTTCCTTCCCTTTTTTTGGATGAATAATATTTTACTATATATATATATATAGAGAGAGAGAGAGAGAGATCTCACATTTTCTATATCCATTCATCCATTGATGGACACTTAGGTTGTTTTCATATCTTGGCTATTATGAATAATGCTGTAATGAATATGGGGCATGAAGATAACACTTCAAGATAGTGATTTCATTTCCTCTGTGTATATACTCAGAAGAGGGATTGCTAGATCATAGAGGAGTTCTATTTTTAGTTTTTTGAGGACCCTCCATGTTGTTCTCCACAGTGCCTGCACCAGCAGGTAGTCCATCTTCAGTGGTCATTCTGGTATACCATTCCCACTGTCCTTACTCTCCAGTCCTAAACACTTAAAAACCTATGTGCCCTGACTTTCATCACCCTTCCTAAAACCCAGGGTGAGGGAATGCGAAGCAGAAAGAGAGGCTATAAGGAAGATTGGATGGATGGATGGATGGATGGGAGGGAGGGAGGGAGGGAGGGAGGGAGGGAGGGAGGGAGGGAGGAAGGAAGGAAGGAAGGAAGGAAGGAAGGAAGGAAGGAAGGAAGGAAGGAAGGAAGGAAGGAAGGAAGGAAATGGATAAGAACTTGCTGTCTGAAGCAAGTTTACTGCACAAACTCTTCTCTGGCTGGCTGCTGGTCTGAATCTGGAGTCGAAGATGCCAGGCTGAACTGCCATGGCTTTGAGGCAGTGCCCTGGGGTAGTCCTTGAAGAAGTAGCACAAACAGGAATATTCTATCAAAGATACATCTCAGACAATGTAAAGGGGTTTAAACTCTAACTGGGTCTGGAACTTAAGAAAACCACATGAGAAAAAAGCCATCTACTTATGAAAGTAAATAAACGAACCAGAAATTCAGAAGAAAAACCACAGAGCCTTGAGTTATTCCCCATGATTAATTTCTAGTTAACTGAACAAGTTCCACACTCTGACATGTGGAAAGCAAAGGAGAAGCCATTCAGCTTTAAGCAAAACCTGCAGCCTGTAAACATGGTCATAAAACTAGTTACCAGGTTGTTTGGAAACATTTACTTCAAACTTAAACATCTTTGGGATAAAAATAGCCTGTTTATTCCTCTGAAACATCTTTGACCATCACAATTTGCTCATTTCAGATATTAACATAAAGTCTTCCCAAGGATATAAGAGGATTCCTAAGCTGTCTGGAATGTTTAAAAACCCACAACTGCATTTGCAAGAACCATTTCAAAGGTCCATCCTTCTTACCATGGGCACATTATTAATTCTGAAGACACAAACAAAGTGGTAAGCATGCCATATTGGAAAGCACATGGACATCATCGGTATGAGACAACCAGTTCTGCTACTAGCTCGCTGGGCGTTCATGGGCAAGTAATCTAATCTCAGTGAGCCTGGATCTTGTCTGCCAAATGAGGAAGGGAATACGATTATTGTTAGGATAATCTGGAAAATTCCATAACAAAATATATGTAACATATTTAGCACAAGTATCTAAATGGCACTTCCACACACATTTAGTGGGGAATGTTCTCCAGGGCAAGTCTCTGCTGTGGTCCCCCAGAGGACCCTTTCTTCTTCCCACTTCCCTTACGAAAATAGTTCCAAATTCTCATTTTTACAAATTTAAGATAATTTACAAAACCAGAAGAGATTCACCACTCTCTATCTCCAACAAAGCGGAGAAGAAAGAAAAGAGTCACATCACTAAGAGTGAGACTCCTGGATGAATTCATACGAAGGAAAAAGTAGAAAAAGAATCATTTCCATTAGGTCAAGAAAGGAAGAAATTTAAGAGAACACTGCTTTTCTCCCTAAGTTTAAAAGTAAAATGGGAACACCACAGGAAGCATGAGTAAGAGGCAACTCTGTGAATTGGAAGAGCACCCAGAGAAAAAGGACTGAGGGGTAGTCAGGGATGCTTTGGAGTCATGGAGGAATGAGACATGGTAGGCTAAGAACAGTGAACAAACACATAATTTGCACATACAGAGAGGCTGCCTCAGCCTGAGAAATAGCAAGTTGCCTGATCACCATGGGAGACTTGAAATTCCCAAGTGAGCAAAAATTTAGAACAAGTCCCTGAAGGGGTCAATGCTCAGACAAGCAAACCTTCACACAATACTCAGAGTATTCACACTCTGGAAAGTCATGTTTTCTGTTAAAAGGCCCCCGGCGTATCCCAGGCAGCTCCTGAAGGGTACATTGATTCTTTAAATTCTTAAGAGTCTTAGACTGGGACTTCTTAGGAATTTGGACTCAGAAAGTTCAGGGTGGGTCCCAGGCCTCCCTGTGTTTAAAAAGCCGCTCAGGTGATTCCGATGGTGACCACTGTTTGGGAATGAGTGCTGTAAACCAGATACTTTGAACTGCCTTAGAATGCCTTAGGCCCTTAAGATGCCTTACATCTTTCGGACACTTTGAGCTCCATTCCACCCTTTTGATGGCTCCCGTCCACTTCACTCTTTCTGAACAATAAATACTGATAAATTAGGAGGGTTTTTTTAAGATGTATTTATTTTAGAGAGAAAGAGAGAGAGAGCGTGAGGGGCAGAAGGAGAGGAAGAGAATCCTCAAGCAGACTCCCTGCTGAGTGCAGAGCCTGACGCAGGGCTCCATCCCAGAATTCTGAGATCATGACCTGAGCCAAAATCAAGAATCAGATGCTTAACCGAATGAGCCACCCAGGCGCCCCTGGTAAATTAGTTTTCATCTTTTCACCAAAAGACCAAAGCCAAGGCTATTCAGCAGGAGCACCCCACCTTCTTCCTGTCTCCACCTTGAAGTAAGTCAAACCCATCCCCAGCCCCGTCCTGGGTGGAGAAGAGGCCTTCTGTCGGTGTCCTCAGCTGACCTGGTGTCCTCGCATTTAATCCACTGGGCGCCACCACGTCCGTCAGCTTCTTTTCCCCAGGTTTCAACTTCACTGCTGTCTTCAAACGTGGACAACTCCCATCTTAAAAAACAATCTCCAAACTCCCCTTGATCCTTCCTGCCATTATTTCCTGTCTCTCTTCCAAAGTCACCAGATTGCTCTCATGACTGGTCTACACATATGTCCATTTCCTTCTACCTGAGGCCCCTGCAACACCCCTCCTATCCTCACCCATTTTCAAGTTACTAGTCTAAATTACCTTTTCTAACGTGCCCCTCCTGGCTCCTCCACACATGCTCAGCAGGAGCGTTGGCCAGGGTGAGTCTCCATGGTCTCAGTTCGCCCTTTACCCCCAAGTTTACGCCTTTTCCTGGCTTCACCTGCCCTCAGATGCGGTGATCTCCAAACCTCCATCTTCCCGCAGCTCTGATCGATCACAGCTCACTTTCCCTTCAGGATATTTCATTTTTGAAATCCTGCTCTCATCTTAACATAGCCCAAGCAGAAGTCACATTGTTTCACCTTGTTAGTCAGCCTCTATTTTCAGTCTCCTCATTCCTGTCAAGCATAGTCCCATTTGCCAAGATCCTTGGGACTCCAAGTGTATAACAACTCCATCTTCTTCTTCTCCTGACACCTTTCTCCGCAACCCTATGGGCTCCATGACCAGGATAGCCCGAAAGCAACCACCACACCACACTGTTATTTCGCACAACTGTTTCACTCCTTTGGGTCTTGAAGCTCTTTCCTTTTAAGGTTTTTACCTGCCAAAATACTATGTTTAAAAAAAATAGAGATGTAAAAATGTTAAAGTTTCCTTGGCCCTCCCCAATAATCTGGATGACTGTTGAGAGCATCAAGGTCACTGTGACCACTAGCTACATTTTGGTAACTATCATTCCAGAACTAGAGAGAGAGGAAGAGCATTTTGATTTTTTTTAATTTAAATGGGACATGGGATCATAATATACATGTCATTCAGCAACTTGCTTTTATTCAATGTGACGGACATCTTTCAAATCTGCCTTCATTCTCTCTAATACTTGTATGTGGTTCCATAGCTTGAAAATACCATGATTTAATCTAACCATTCCTCTACTGCTTAACCCTTACATTTCTTGTGATCCATAAATGCCCACAGAGAAATGTTGCTCCTTAAACCACTGAAATGTCAACTAATACTAAAACGAGAATCATGTGGAGTGTCAGCTGGATAAGAAATGGGACTCAGGGCACACAGGTAGGGACAACAGGAAGGAAGGGCATAGCTCCTGATGACAGGAATCGTCATCATACAGCCTCTGCTTGAATACTGCCAGGGATGGGGGACTCATGAACTTCAATGGTCATCAATTCTTTTATCTACACAACTCTCAGTAATAAAGAAATTTCTGATGAATTGAAACCTACCTCCCTAAAGTTTCTGTCCCATGAGTTTAATTCTGAGGACACAGCATAATTACATTCTTCAAATATCTGAAAACTGTTATATCATATGTGAGGCTTTTCTTTAAGTCAAACACCCGTTCTTCCTTCAACGATCCTCATACGAACT
Source organism: Phoca vitulina (assembly GCF_004348235.1). Taxonomy (NCBI): domain Eukaryota; kingdom Metazoa; phylum Chordata; class Mammalia; order Carnivora; family Phocidae; genus Phoca; species Phoca vitulina. Next base: position 19,747,483 of record NW_022589734.1, read on the forward strand.
AGGTACAAGGCTGCTCACCTTCCTTCAGCTATACCTCAGTTTTCCAATGTTCTTCTTAAAACCCAGCACTAAACACTGGGGGTGGGTGTTGTGACTGCCCCAGCATAGAGTAGACTGGGGCCACCTGCCCTTATGTGTTATCACCTGCTATGGACAGGAGAGCAGAACATACTCCCCTGATCATGGTACCCGACTGCACAACGGCCAAACGGGGCAGTTGCAAAACTGCTTTACATTCTAGTTCGTTCCCAGATTTCCCAAATATTCTCCTACCCATTCCTGCTTTGAGGCTGCATTTCATACCCTTAGACATAAAATACAAGAGTGGATAAGAGTCCAGGGTTGGAACCCAAAACTCCTGCATTGAAATCCCAGCTGCACTGCTGACCAGCCATGGGAACTCACACAAGTCACATATGTTTTCCCAGGTTTTCATGGGGGCAGGGGGGATGTGATTTACCACACAGAGGTGTTGTGTGGCTTACATGAGATAATTCGTGCAGTGTTTATTTAGCACAGTATATAGGAAGCACTCATTGTAAAAAGTTTTATTTATAGCTAGATTAGCACTATGCCCGGAAGCTGAAAGTAGAAATATTGCCAGATGATAGAATCAGGGTATCTATGACCCATATACCTCCCCAGGGCTTAAGCTGTATTTTCCTTTTCATCAGAAGAGAGAGAAAGAAGTTGTATCTTTTATATACCCACCTGTCTGATAAATAAAAAACTGCCTCAGTGTCTGCTTTAGAAAACAGGTGATTTTCCTAATATTCCCACATGCAAAACCACTCTGGTGGCTGTGAACACACCCAAACTGACAACCCCAGCATTTCAGTTGATAAGTAATGTTTACCTGATAAAAAGGTTCTTTCACACTTCCTAGGTACACGAAACCTACTCACATATCAGCTTAGGTTGCCACCCTTCCATTTCACGATGGTCCCTACCAAAAAAAAAAAAAAGAGCTTTCCTTCCACCTGTCATCCATATCTTTACTTACTTACCCTATCTGCCCCAGCTTTTCTGCCCTGAAATACCAAAATTCCAAATATGTATGAACACATACTTTATTCAGATTTCTTTAGTTTTTATGTAGTGCCCTTTCTCTGTCCCAGAATCCCGTGCAGGAAACCACATTGCATCTAGTTGTCATATCTCCTTAGGCTCCACTTGGTTATGACAGTTTCTCAGACTTTCCTTGTGTTTGATGACCTTGATGGTTTTAGGAATACTCGTCTGGTCCTCTGTAGACTCCCTCAACTGGGATTTGTCTGATGCTTTTCTCATCATTAGACAAGGGTGACAGATTTTGGAAAGAAAGATGACAGAGTGTCGCTTTCCCCACACCATATTAAGGGGAACACACTACCTATATAATTATCACTGTTGATGTTGACCTTTGTCACTTGGCTGAGGTCAGGCTTATTAAGTTCCTGCACTGTCCAACTACTCTCCCCCCACCTTCCCTTTCCATACTATCCTCTTTGGAAGGAAGTCACGACGCACGGCCCACACTCATGGAGTGGAAAGTTATACTACCCCCTCCCCAAGGGAAGAGCATTATTTGGAATTCTGCAAGGAGGTTTGTCTATTTTCCCCCATGTATTTACTTATTCAGTTATTTATTTATGTCAGCATGAACTCACTGATGTTTGCTTTATACTTTGGCTTATGATCTACAGATTATAGATCAATAATTTATACTTCTATAATATAAGGCTTCTTTACTTGGTTGCTCAAATGTTTCCAGCTGTACCCGTTCCAAGCTCTTTTGATGGGTTCCTATGTCAATTTGACACATTCTCATCACTAGGAGCTTTGTTTTTGTGTTTGTTTTTTTATTTTGTCTTGGAGAAAGGTATTAGAAGCCAAGATCTGGGTACAGGTTTACTCACTGCTAATGGATTGTCACTCCCTGCGGACCCTTTCAGCAGACAGTGAAAGGAAATATGTGTATATATGAACTCTTAAATATACACACATCTGAAAATATTCCTACCTGCAAACCATCTATGCTTATTAAGCTAAACATGAGCTCATGTTGACATGCTTGATCATGTTCATGCACAGCTGAACTGGAGGGAAAGTAAGAAAATTCCTCAGAAGCCAGAAATGCAAGAAAGCAGAAATGCAAAAAAGCAGAAATGAGACATTACGCGAGTACGTGCTCCAGAGAGTCCAGAGTTTCGGCACCAGGGACAAAGCCGGCTAAGAAAGGAGAGGTGGGAGGAAGGGCTGGAGACCATGTATGCAGTGAAGTCATGTCTTGAAGCCAGACTGCTCTTAAACTCCTGAAAGGCAACCCCTCACTAGGGAACATCGCTCTTCCCACAGCCAAGACAGTGGGATGCGTGTTTATATGGGCTATGACTCTCGGTGGAGAGACAAAATGTACAAAGATGCCCCTGAGAATGAGTTTGGAGGCCTAAATTTACATGCCCTGTATGGCCAAAAAAAAAAAAAAAAAAAAATCCAAAGAGAAAATGCAATTTAAGTGAGCCCAGATTGGGAGTGCTCCCAGGTGCCCTGGCAGAAGGAAACCCAAATTTGCTTAAAAGGATTGTGCTTTAAATCCAGGTCTCAAAATATCCCTACAGTTAAAATACAACAGAGCATGAGTACCCAATCAAAACTCACCAAAGACCCTTGAAAAGTAAAGAAACCAATCACAAAAAAACACACATTGTTATGACTCCGTTTATAGGAACAGCCAGGATAGGTCAATTTGCAGAGAAAGAATGTAGGTTAGTGGTTGCCAGGGACTGTGCAGGAGGAGACAAGGGGAGGTAGGATTTGAAAAGAAGTAGGAACTGCCTATGATATGGGGATTTCTTTGGGGCAGGCGGGACAAAAATGTTCCAAACTTAGATTGTGACAATGGGTACACAACTCTGTGACTATACTAAAAAACATTTTGAACTGTACACTTTTTTAAAAAAATGGGTGAATTGCAAGGTACAGGATCCTGGAATAAAAAGAGCATATTAGTGGAAAAATTGGTGAAATTCGAAAAGTCTGAAATTCATTGAATAGTTCTATATCCATGTTGATTTTTTTAGTTTTGACAAATGTACTATGGTAATGTAAGATGCTGACACTGGGGAAAACTGGCTGAGGCATATATAAAAACTCCCTGGACTATCATTACAACTTTTCTATAAATCTAAAATTACTCCAAAACAAAAAGTTAAAAAAAAAAAATGTTACCGAAGAATGTGATCCATCTACTACAAAGCAAAGGGCAATCTTTAAAAGATGTGCACATCATTTCCTAAAATACTGTTGTCACCCTTGGTATTTTCACTTGAGCTTCTGAGGGCTAATTACAAAATAACACAACAAAGGAGCTCTCTGAAGCAACCATGTTCAAGGCGTTTTTGGGGAAATGAGATGCATTACGGGTACACCCCTACTACAGTTGCCTAACCAGCATTTTAAGGTCTTCACTGATGGCCCCTCCATGCTCTGTGGCTTTTGCTAACCTTAGTCACTTTTTTTTACTCAAAGTTATTTCCTTTCGTTTAGCAGTCTTCACATAATTGTGAAGTTAAGTTGTTCTTATGACCATTTTCGTTGCTCTTTTCTAACATTCCAATTCTTCTGGAAACTTTGCAACACAGGACCAAAGCTAGACACATATAACTCTAATAAACGTTTGAAGGTTGCCAAGTACACAAGATATGGTTTTCCAGCTCTGATAAAAACTCATAAGTGGAGGCACCTGGGTGGCTCAGTCGGTTGGGTGTCTGCCTTCGGCTCAGGTCGTGATCTCAGGGTCCGGGGATTGAGGACCACTCCGGGCTCCCTGCTCAGCGGGCTTCTCCTCTCCCTACCCCCCCACTGATGCTCTCTCTCTCTCTCTCTCAAATAAATAAAATCTTTAAAACTCATAAGTGGTCAATTTCTAAATTGTTTTATAGCTCACTACCAATTTCAAATTCTCTCTACAATTCCACCTAGCTAAGATGCACACTCATAATTCATTATTCATCAATATTAAGAAATTGAGCCCCACCCTAAATCTTGATGAAATGATTATTTTTAGTTTACAACCACATTTTGCTCTTCTTTTAAACTAAGATAACAGAACTGGCAATCAGATAAAGATAGGCCTAAAGACACTCAAATACTTCAGTAGAAAGATAAAAACCACATAAGTCAAATTAAGTTTTGCAACTTGGTAAAGCTAACTATAAAACTGAGGTAAATGTTAACTCAATGAAGCTGAGATTATGAAAATAAATGTGAGATAGTCCACTGCTATACCCTTTGTAAACTCCACCTCCAGGTGATATGGAAATGGAGTCCAGAGCAAAGGGTCAAAAAAGAATTCTTGAGACATCTTCAGTGCAAAAAGGTGGTTTCATTAAAGCACAGGGCCAGGACCTGTGGGCAGAAAGAGATGCACTGGGGTTGTGACAGGTGACTCATTATATACTTTCAAGTTGGGTGGGGGTTAGGGGTAGCACAAACCTCCAAGGTATTCTGGAAACAAGGTTCCCAGGACCATGAGGGGGCTAGCTGTATATCAGTGGGCCATATGCTTGCTAACATATATCTTGGTGCGGGGGGCTGGTAAGAGATAAAGGAAAAAGAAGTTTCCAAAGGAATTTTTACATGTTAAAGTAGACTTACAGGATCCTGGGGGGTTGGGCTAAGATTGCCTTTTGCCTTTAGCAAAGTGTCAACATCGAGGCTGAGCTCCTAGAGGAAGGTCACTCTGCTTGTTTCAAGGACTTGCCAATGGGTTATATGTAGTAAGGAAATGTAATATTTTTTTTTTTTGCCCTTGTTTCCCACATCACAGGCGCTTTACATTAAAAAAATTTAAAAATCATTTTGTCCTTTCCTCCACATTTGTATAAGATGACCCTCTGAATATAATTTCATATAAATGTTCGTTTGCTTCCCTTTTGTTAAATAATCTACAGACAAGTGAACATGTATTGTTTGGAGAAGAATGGAGAAGGGAAGACAAACAGCTCAACAGCCCAGTGGACAAGGAATAGCAGTTCTCCCTTACATGATCTCTTTTCTAGAGTAAAGCACACCAATTCCTAAATTCTGATCTTGTTCTAACAAGGGGGTGTGGTGGTCAAGGACAAAGCCCCAAGATGGGCCACTTTGGCATGAAGATTATTTTGAGTCAAAAGCAATCAAAACCCAGCAGGTGTAGGAAAAGCTCTTTACCTCCCCCTCCACTGCCTAAATTTACATTGGAAAAGGACAGTTGGTACCAGGACGAGAGCTATTAACAGAGATTCCTCTTTACCTAAGAAATTCATTTGCATTCCAGGGCAACATTTGTTTTCCAAACATCTCCTCACCTTCCTGCTAATGGTGTTCCTCCCCTTTGTTATCTCCAGACCCTACCCCTCTCCTTAGCTCAGGATGTCATATAGGCTTCCTGTGGCCTGTCTTTGGCATTTCCATGTTTGTGTGGATTCCTTGTACATACACTATTAAATTTGATTTTCTCCTGTTAATCTGTCTCATGTCAATTTGACTCTTAGTCCAGCTAGAAGGTCTGTGAAGGGCAGAGAAAATTTCTTCCACCCCAACAGAGGGAAGAGAGATGATTTCCAAAGGTTAACTCACTTCCACCAACGTGCACCAAAACGCACACATTTCATTTGCAGAAATAAGTAAAATTCTATACGTACAATCCTTTTAGCTACATCCACTAAAAAGTGGAAAATAAAGAGCCTTGGTTTGTGGGTTTTACCCTCAAAAAGTGTTTCTTTGTGATGTAAAACCAAGCCTTCCTTGGTACTACTGAAGATGCAGCAATCACAGACTTTCAGAGCTAAATAGGTTTCCAGCAGATGGGCATACCAAGAGGTCTGGAGAAGTGCAGCCGATGCCAGGCTGGTTAGAGGTAGAGCCATTTTCATCCCCGTGACTCAAGAATTGCGGGGATCTCTCATATTCTCATGCCTCAGTCCAGAGTGTACTTCTCTCCATCTGAGGGGAAACTGGAAACAAACCTCAATCTCTCTCCCCACCACATGTAGCTATTGGAAGGGAACCTCGGTGCTCTCCATTGTTATAAAGGAGAGAGCAGGCCCAAATTGGAGTCACCTGTGCTAAGCCCCAATCAGCAAAGACTGAATATCTACCTAATGGCAGTTTCAACTCCCTAGGAATGTAAACTTTAGCCAATCAACTTGGAATTACCTGGTCAGCACTAGTGAGATAATCCCTCCCGAGAGACCCTTCTGATCCCCTTAGGAAGGGGACCTTGCCTGAAACAATGCATTCTGTGCTAATTAAACTCCTTCTTCCACTCCCGTTTCTGCATTTAAAAATCTTTCCTTTTCCACAGCTTGGCAGAGCTCCTTTCTGTTGCTAGATGAGATGCTGCCCAATTCATGAAAGGTTGAATAAAGCCAATTTGATCTTTAAATTCACTCAGCTGATTTTTTGCTGTTTAATACCATAGTCCCTAGGAATGAGAACAGAGGAAGCGGTGCCAATGTGGGAAGACCCCTCCCCAACCTCCTCACCCACCACTGCTGCCAACACTGTCAGCCTTGGCTAAGGGACAAGCTGTTCCTGGAAGCACAGAAACAGAACTCTCAGTAAAAGGCAGAAAGGAAGTCAAATGTCACAAAAGCTCTGTCTATACGGATACGAATCACTCCCTAAAAGACCATGGTTAAGTTTAAAAAAAAAAAAAAAAGGGCAAGGAGTGGAAGAGCTGTACATTATTAGAAAAACAAACAAAAAGATTTTGTGCACATGTGTGCAGAGCCTGTCTCTGATAGCATGCCACTCGTGATCAGCGGGAGGGGATCCAGGCAGCTGCAAAGGCGGGGAATAGGGGGACCCCTCATTATAGCCTCTTTTCAGTGATTTTGATACTAAGCATATAAGCTACCTAGTCAGAAAACTAATTTTTTTTTTACTGTACTTAGACAAAATAAAAAGAACAAAATTAATTAGTTAAAAATACTTTTTAAGATTTAAATAAATAAAATTAAATAAAAACAAAGACAGAGTAAAATACAATGCCAGGGGGAAAAAAAAGAATAAGTTTTAACTTGGTGACATTCACAGTTAAACCACTTCATGGAATTTCACAAAATGACTTCTGAATTTAGCAACTTCCTCTAGGCCTTAGCAACCTTCTGCTGAATACCTCTGCTGTTTCAGATGATGGAGGCGGCACAGGGGGCTCTGGCGGGGGGCGGGGGGGGGGGGGGGACAAACCACGGTCTTTTTCATTTTCATTCCTTGTTTGAAGTAAGAAGTTAGAACCACCTGAACAAAATCTATTCAAAGGTACCCCTGCTCTTTTGCAAATGAGACTAGAACCTGAGCTCGGAGCTGTTGTTTGGTAAATACACCTGAGAATGGAATATTTGTAATAGGAACGTTGGGAAATCTCCGGCACTATGAGAGCAGAAATCTGAGTTCAACACTTAAAATTGCTTTAATGCTGCTGTGGACTTTCCAAACCCTCCTTTGAATCAGATTGATATTACTAAGGCATAAAAGATTAACCTCTCACTACTGTAGAAAGTTGTAGGCAGAGCCCCACGATTACAAGGGGGTCAGTACCTGATTCACCAAGGGCACAACTTCTGGATAACCAAAAAACACATTACAAATGGGTTAATGAGTTCATCGTGTTGGTAGGTGCTCACACTTTGTAAGCCCAAGGGATGGTGGTCTTTCAGGAAAGCACATTTTTCACCCATATAAACTACATGAAGTTTCTTTTCCTACTGATGACACTGATCCTTGGTGAAACTGCTAGAAATTGCCATTAATAAGACTGCAGCAAGTTTCCCCTTTATCTTGTTTACTGAAAGGGTTGACTTACTTAAAATAGAAAGCTTCTGGAAAGCACACCACCAAGTACTGTTATTAAATTACACATTCTGAATTCCTTTTACAAGTCGCTGCTACAAAACATATTTCCAGATTGTATCTCCTGAGACAGAATCTTTTTCAGAAATCTTTCAGAGGCCGTGCTGTAAGACTCTTAGATGTTCTGGGTTTTTGGCATCTTTTATACATGGGACTTGACCACAGGCTGCTAAAGGAGACTTCCCCGGGTGGTTCACGCAAATCTGAGAAAACTGGCCCTAAATTGACATTAATATCTGCATTTATAACTCCAAGCAATGCATACCTCAACCCCATTTGATAAAAATGGGAACAGAGAATTTTATATTTAAACAAGCCAAGCCTGACCTCCAACTATCAGCAACTGGGCCTTCTGTTAAATTTTCCGTCAGAAATCAGGCCTATTGGGGCGCCAGCGTGGCTCAGTCGGTTAAGTATCTGCCTTCAGCTCAGGCCATGATCCCAGGGTCCTGGGATGGAGCCCGGCATTGGGCTCCCTGCTCCATGGGGAGTCTGCTTCTCCCTCTACCCTTCCCCCCTCCTCGTGATCTCGCTGTCTCTCTAATAAATAAAATCTTAAAAAAAAAAAAAAAAATTAGGCCTATCAACTGAATTGCAGGTTCCAAATAACCAGATACAGACATAAGCAGTTGGTAAAACGAACTGGCTCCCAAGTTTAACTTAATTTACTCCTTCATTCCAATGCAAGAATGTAAATAAAATTCCATATCAACAGCCATTTATTACAATCCTAAGGTGTACTAAGCACACCAAGACGACAAAGATTCATCCTCAGTCACTGCCCACAGAGAATGTGCATCTTCTCTCCAGTCAAGTCTCACTCAGTACATTTGCTCAAACAGCTGCTTCTTCCTGGAATATTCTGCCCATCCCACCTGATCCCAGCCCAGCACATTCCCCTTCTCCTCCTAAAGCGGCAGCTCCCAGGAATCCCCACTACCCCATGCCCGGATAGGCCCGGGGCACAGACCCTCACTAATCTCTGTATCCCCACTCTAACCCAGTATTTGGCATACGATGCTGAATAAGTAGCTATTGAAAGAAGCCTCCCAGAGTCAGGCAGAGCAGAAAGACCAGTAAATATCGAAGACCTAAGGTAAGACCCACAATGTGGTATGCAGAATGCTGTGGAGAGACAGAAAAAAAAGAAGGGACCCATTTGGCCCTGGAGCGGAGGGAGACAGCAGGGCCAGGGTGACAGAGAGCAGGAGGAGGTGAGCTAGGAAATAAGAACCGGGAAGGACTAGGCTCAGAGAGAAGGAAGGGCATGGGCAGGAAGCTGGCAGGGGCGAAAGGCATACTGCATTTGAGGTGCAGGAAATAAAGAGCCCACTGGGGTGACAGCACGGTGCACAGCGAAGTAAGTGGTGGGTGGCCTGCAGTGCAGTGCCTAGGAGACCGGGACGTACAGCAGCCGACTGGAGGCCTGATAGCACAAGCACTCAATATACAGAGCTTTTGGTGTCATTAAGCCAGAAAGGTAAACTGAGGCCAGGTTGTGAAGAACCACCTCTTGTTCCCACAGCAGGAGGGCTAAAGCTCCAGGACCCACTAGGCCTCTGCTTAAAATGCCAGGAAGTATATGGTCATGCCTACACTCTCTCCATCCTCCCTTCAATTATTGTCAAATTGAGCCGCCAGATTGAGACACTGGTCAGCACTTTCCAGTGGGGCCACCCAACTCCTGGACTCCCCCAGAGTCCCCTAGAATGGAGACTGCTCATTCTCCTGCAGGGCAAGACCGAGGGACAGTCCCCAACTCCACCAGCCCTGTCCTCTCAATACTATGGAATTTGGAGTTTATTCCTCAGAGTCTTGCCCTCCACACAGCTTACTGCTTGATATTCTCAGACCATCTCCGCAAGCTGCCCTCCACCTCCGGAGAGCAACCTCCGCTGAACCACCAAGGAACTCTCCACCACATTTGTGTGCAGTCCCAGGAAAGACGGCAGTATTCAGGGTCGGTCACGGGCTTATCAGGACTCCGGGATCCCAGGGGGGCCACCCCTACCTGCCCAGGAGCCTGCCATTCATCCCGACCCTCGTGCCCAGCCACCAAGCTCCCCTTGTCAACTTGCAGCCACTTGCCGCTCCTGACTTCCTCCTCCTCCATGACTCATCATCCCACTGCGGACCTCCCTCCCTCTGCTGACCTCCACTGCTCTACCCAAAAACCCTCAGTGCCCTCCCAGCTCTCTTCCTTCCCTCTCTTCCTCTACACCTGCTCCTCAGCGTCCCTCCAAGTTCTGGCTTGTTTCCCTTCTCATTCTCATCACTTCCAAGACTCGGCAGCATCTTTCAACATCTGTCCTTCTTAACTTTCCAGCAACCTTCTCTGCAAATGCCCAACGGTTTTGCTTTTGCTCCTAGAAGGAGCCGCCGAAAGAGAAAAATCACATTTTGGCACAAACTTGTGCCTCTAAAAATGGGTGATTTTCAGGGGGTTGGTTACGCTCAGCAGTGCATTAAATTGACCCGGGGCGGCTCTTTCTCCACTCCCCCATAAAGACGACCCTGCGCCCTCACTCATTCTCAGACCCCTGCCCCCCTCCATCCCTGTAGCCTTCAGCCATGAGTCCCGCACCACTTCACAAAATGTCACAAAATGAAAATCTCTCCACGACTTAAGCCCTTTGGGGCCTTCCCTTTGATGGTAACAATGGCCCTAAACTTCAGTTGGCCTGAGAATCACCTGGGGAGCCCCTCCACCCTAGCATCTGCATTCTCCAGTTTGGGCCAGATCCCAGAAGGACACATGGCAGCGGATTCTCATGACAGTCCATGCACCAAACTCTAAGTTAGACAATGAGTCTCTAGCAAGGGTCTGCAAAAGCCAATCCTCGGGCCAAACCCAGCCCACTGCCTGTTTTTGTGTGGCCTGCCTGCTTAAAAAATTTTAAAAAAAAGTTTTTTTTTTTTATTTTTTAAGGGTTTGAAAACAAAAGAAAAAATTTTCTGACGCATTAAAAATTCTCTGAAACTCTGATGTGATGAGCACGGGGTGTTATATGCAATTGATGGATCACTAAATTCTACTCCTGAAACTAATAATACACTATAGGTCAACTAATTTGAATTTAAATACAAATTTTTTTAAAAGACATAAATGGATGCCTAGGGGGCTCAGTCAGTGAAGCCGGCTCAGGTCATGGTCCCAGGGTCCTGAGATGGAGCCCCACGTCAGGCTCCCTGCTCAGCGGGGAATCTGCTTCTCCCTCTACCTGCCGCTCCCCCAGTTTGTGCTCTCTCTCTTTCTGTCAAATGGATGGGTAAAATCTTAAAAAAAAAAAAAAAAGACATAATTTTCTAGAGCCAAAAAAAAAAATTACATGGAACTGAAATTTCACAAGTGGTCCATTAATGAAGTTTCATGAGACTACAGCTGTGGTCAATACTTACTTACTACCCATGGCTGCTTTCATGCAGCGGCAGACTTGAGGAGTTGTGACAGGCTGCAGGACCTGTGAAGCCGAAAATATCTACTGTCTGGCCCTTTACAGAAAAGGTTTGCAGACCCCTGGTCTGTAGCATAAAGTGCAAACACCTCACCAGAGCCCTTTGGCTTCCTCGTGACGGGACCCCGGGTCTCTTCCCCAACCCAGATCCCACAGTCCGCACACAGCAGCCCACTACCCACTTCAGTGGGCTCTCAGTTCCTAGAACAAAGCACAGTTTCACTCGTCCACACCTCTGTATGTGCTGTTCTTTCTGCCCACCGTGCCTGATAAAGTCTCCTTCATCCCGCAAGACCCAATTTGTGCCCTTCCTCACCTGCGAGATGCTCTCCGACAACCACATCTCATCCACCCCCCACAAAGCAGAGTAGATCTTTCCCTCGTTCTGCCTCCACTATGCTCAATTAATTTGTATCCCAGTTAGCTGTGTGCAGCAGTGGTTCTCAGACTTTGCAGGGGGCTCACTAAACCACCCAGGGCTGTGTCTGCCCACAGAGCAGCAGATAGGGGGACTCAGCAGAGAATGTACACTTCTAACTAGTGTCCAGGCTGATGCTGGTCCAGGAACAGCATGCAGCATTTAACACCAGTTGACAAATCTGTCCCCGCCTCACCCAACAAGATTTTTGAGGATGGGCCCCATTTTATTCCTGTTTGAATCATCACAGCCCAACACACCCCAAGGAATTCTTGGGGAACACAGCAGAAACTCAGTATGTGTTTGCAGTCTCACCAAATTATTTTTCTCCTACTAGCCAATCATTTCCAGTATCAGGCAATGAAAGGGATATAAGGGGAGAGCAGACCTGACTTTGCAGGAACTACTGAGGTCAAAAAAGAAAACTAGAGCAGCTTTCTGCAGGGCTGATGTTCTATGGCCTGCCACGTGCCCACACCCATCCTGAGCTGGGATGAACTGGATAGCCCCAAGGTGCAGAGCGGACCGATCAAGGCAGAAGCCCAAGGGAAGAGCCTGCAGGCAGCCTCAGTGGCTGGGGTAGGTTAGGCAAAGGACCCTTCCCCCACAAAAGCCGATCTGCTGTCCTCTTTAAAAACACCCTTCCATATGCTGAAGTTTGATAATGCATATCATTATCACTGGCACATGTTACTAGTGATACATATTTATGGAGTACCTACTATTTCCTTGGAACACAAGAAGGGATAAAATCGCTCCCTTGAGGAGACGTTAAATTAGTTGGAAATTCAGCATATAAACACAGCAAGCTAACTCACAATAGGAGGTAATGCTTACTAAGTGTCAAATGTAAAGCATGTCAAAGGTAAATAGTAAATTCTACAGGAATCCAACACGTCCCGTGGCTTTCCCGTGGCCTTCTCTTCTCCGTTCCACCAGGCGCCATCTGCAAACCTCCGTTAGCCCCCGCACAAGCCGGGGAATGTACAGCACCTGGGACTTACATGGGCCCTTTGTCTCCTCTTCTGGTACAGAAGCTCTTCCGGGACAGGGACCTGGATTGTTTTCATCCTTGTATTTCTACCACCTGGCCAGGAACCTGGCACTAAGAGCATTAGATAAATATTTAATTGATTGAATAATGAGTGTGGAATGTGGGCTGAGCTTTGAACCAAGGGCAAGATTTAGGTAAGAAGAGACGTGAAGGTTGGGCTTTCCAAGAATGGGCAAGGGAACCAACCAGTGACTAAAAGCTCCAGGCAAGGAAAGAAACCTTGTGGTCAGAGGCCCCAGTGGAATAATGGAAACTCACTACTGGTCTCACCATTAGTCAAGAATGCCAGGTCTTTAGAGCGGGTCTTCGTTCACCCAGCCTTTTAAACTGTAACACAAGCTTACGTTAATTGTCCTAAACCTTTGCTGCTTTTTTTTTTTTTTTTTTAGATTTTATTTATTTATTTGAGAGAGAAGGAGAGAGAGAGCATGAGCAGGGTAACAGTAGCAGGGGGCTCCTTGCTCAGCAGGGAGGGGGAGAAGCAGACTCCCTGCTGAGCAAGGAGTCAGATGCAGGGGCTCCATCCCAGGACCTTGGGATCATGACCAGAGCAGAAGGAAGACGCTTAACTGACTGAGCCACCCAGGCGTCCCTAAACCTTTGCTGCTTTAATCTCAAAATCATTTCCTGAGTTCTTATGTCCTGAGCTATTTTTCCCTTACCCCTTTTTCTGATTAGCTTGGGGGCGGGGAATGAAACCCAAACAAGGAATCCTAATTCAACAATGAATTGATACTTCATGCAAAAACAAAAGTCTGGGGGTACCGGTGGGTAAAAACAGCCTTGGCACCGAGCTCCCCGCCCCTCCCCATTTCAATTGGAAATTCCTTAAAGCCAGCAAACCATTTCTTCCTGAGCTTTCACTAGCATATGACCACACACCATGCAAATTAATAACGTCAACAATATCCGTCCATCACGGTGGCCACATCAGTCTTGCAAACTCTGAAAGCTATGGTTAGTTGAAAGGCAGACTGTGACACACTCCACGACCAAGTCGAGAGGGCATGAGCAGATAGAGGACTTAAAAAATAAGGCAAAACACTTATCCTTTGCTCCCTGATTCACTCTAAATGGGAAAGAAAAAGTTCTTACCTAATTTATCCTGCGTAAGTGAAGCTTTCTATCTGAATAATCCTACCAGTTGCCAGGGCATCATACTTGCTAGACAGAGACTGGTGTTTTAGAAATGCAGCTTTCAATGAACTCATCTGTGAGGCACCTGTGGAGCTTCCTCGGCCATCCTTCATTTCCTACCCTCTGCATCTGAATTCTGTGCTCTACTTGTTTCTAATTAAAGAAGATGATTTTACATGTAACATCTTTAGAAGGATGTCAGACTAGTGAAGTCCTTGGGAAATGAAAACCATAGACTTTTCCTCACGATCCCACACAAGCTTCCCCCAGGAGTTCACAGAACAAACGAAAGGAGCAAATGAAAAATAAGGAAAGAGTTCTTCACTCACGTAGTAGAATGCTATGTTATTATTTTGCGAATAATGAGCTAGTCCACATGGAGACACCCAGAGGCCAAAGACATTTCTCAGAAGCGCCTTCAATTCAGAAATTACGAATATAAGCATGAAATGTTAAGATGGGGGGGGGGGAAAGATTCAATGTCTCCCAGTGACATATGAAGAGCTACTTGAGTAACCAAAAGTACGTGTTTTATCATTTTTAGCATATTGCAGGCCAATAAAAAGTCACTCTCTAATGGGACAGAAGCATTTATTAAGGACTGTGCTACTGTCCTTGGATTGTCCTCCAGATCTGGCTCTACCTTCCTCTTCCAAGTTCTGTCCCAGGGGTGGAGCCCCTGTAGACCACATCAGCCGGGCACCCCAGATCAGCCACCCATGGGCAGGGTCTGACCACTGCGGGTAATGGACAAGAGACGGAAAGGCTGTAGGGTGGAGAGGAAAGGCTGTAGGGTGGAGAGGAGAAGGGCTGAGGTTCTCTTTCTGCCTCCTACCTGCATCTCAGCAGGGACTGGATTCAGCCCTCACTGGGCGATGGCAACAGGACACCCTCACCTCTCCCCTTCCGCGTCCAGGTTTTGGTACCTGACCATCCCCTGAATGCTGCCCACATGCCTCTAAGTAGCTCATTAAAGTTTCTTCATTGCAACCCACTGAGTTAAATTCTGTTGTCCGCTGGGACCCTGTCTGAATGAAGGACCTTTCAGATGTAGGGCATTTCAGATCTACATAAAATTTCCCAACTCCAAAATGTAGATCTGATTTCACCCATGAGGACACTGGGGCTCTTTGAGGCTGAATACCAGCCGGCGGGTCACAAAAGAAGTTTGCTGGCAGAGCAGGTCCAGTCTGACCTCGAAGACCTTAAAAAGGCTTTGAAAGTGTGAGGGAGAAAAACACATCAAGCTTCCAAATTCCCAAGCCACAATTTAGCCTCAAACCACATTATTTATGGTTTGGGATTTTCCCCCGGCCTTAAATGAGCTAGCTGGGGCATTGCCCTATACACGCTTCTCCCATCAAAAGTCACTCAGAACGTGAGCCTGCTGGAGGGTGCTGGGGCCATCGGAAGATCCAAGAGATCACAAGGGCTCCTTCCTTGCCCATCACCCACATTTCTCCTTCAGTTTATCCCAGAAATCCCTTTCTCCCAGCCTTCCACATCCTTAAGGCTCTTTTATTCTTTTTTTTACAAATTAAAAACAAGGTTCCTTCGACAGAAATCTAGGAGACTGAGTATGGGGTGGATGCAGTTAAAAAGCACTTAAGAACATCATACTAGCACCTCCCAGTTGTAACTTGTCGGGGGTCCCCTAACTATCCCTTTCCAAACAAAAAGCCTCTCTGGATTCCTCTCTCTAGCAATGCCAAATAACTTAAAACAGAAAATGCAATTAAAATAAATTCTGATGGGGGTGGGGCTGGGGCTGAAGGGGTAAGTACAAAACACATTCCTCTTAAGGAAATTCAGCTGGGAGCTGAGGTAGTTTCAGAGCAAAAGAATTTGCTAGTATCTCTGCCTTTACCCAGGTCCCTGGATCTCTTCCATCCTCACTAGGAATTGAAGAGTAATTTACAGAAGCACCAGTTAGCATCTGATACCTCTCCCAATTTGTTAACTTTCTGGATTTTGCAACTGATGAGCAGGCAACTGGCCCGGTTGAGGTGGAGTTCTGCATCAGATCCTTGGAGGGAGCCAGGTAGAAGGGGTGGCTCAGTAAACAGTATCTGAATAAGGCAAACAGCCAGCTCTCACTTCCTCCTTGAAGAAGGAATGTGAGTGGAGAGGGCAGCGGGTATACTCCCGTTTGGGGGGGGCGGGGGGGGAAGAAGAAGAGGAAAGAAAAAAAAAATCACTAGTAAAAAGCAAAGGAAGAAACCTGGAGCAAACCTCAGTATGAAACCAAATGAGAATACAATGGGCCCCCCTCCGGCACTCCCCATTCCATTTAAATCAACATGTATTTATTGACTCACTATGAAATACATAGCAGATCTAGTTTGCAGCACCTAAAGAGACAGGAAAATGAGTAAGACAGCCTCAACCCTCCAGCAGATTTCTTACCAAGAATTACTGTTCTTTACTGCCATTTTCTATTTTAATAGTAGCAGACAATTCCTGGACAGTCCAACTAACTTCCACGGTGCCTCTCTTCTCCCACTAACCGAACTCACTCAGGAGCCTGGGACCTCAAGGATAAGCCCACTGAATAAAGTAAAGCCCCTCAGAAAACCATAGGGTCCTGGTGTAACTCCTCCCTTTCCGATGGACATAGCACATGGTACAAAACATTGCCACCCCCTGATGTGACAAGTTTCACCGCCAAAGTCGAAAACCCAAGTCTCTGTTCCAAAGGTATAGGCTGGAGCCTACAGACTAATCAACCTTATCTTTTAAGTAGGGAGATCTTTCCAATTTTTTTAGTATATGTGCTGCCGAAGCGAGCACAATATTAAGTAGAGGTATCTAGATTAAAAATAATAAAGACTCGACGACACTGGTGCGAGAAAAAAAAAAACACTTGATTCACTTAACACAATACTTTAGAACTTGGTTACAGGAAACGAGGCAACCCAAAACCTCAAAAAGAAAAAAAAAAAAGTTCATTTGAACCTGTCTTGCAGGGTATACCAATTTTTTTTCCCCCACACTTACAGAACAAAAACATCAAGTTAGAAAAAACGCCCACCTGTCGAGTGCGTGTAGCTATAAAATCTGCTGGGGAGGTTGGGGGGGGGGGTGTTGTGGCTAAGATGTGCCCCCCGGCCCGCACGCCCGCAGTGGCTCGGGACGAGGGTCCCTGCGCCCCTCGCCCCAGGCGCGGCCAGGCCGCCCGCGGTTACCTGGTCCAGAGGGATGCCCAGGAGCTCGCTGAGCGGGTGCAGGCAGGTGGAGCCCGTGGTGCGGTAGGAGAGGCTGGACGGCGGCTCTGCTGCCATCCTGCATCTTCGGGAGGCGGCTGTCCCGGCCCCAGCCCGTGCCACCCCGCTCGCCGGCCTCCAGCCCGAGTGCTCGCGGGCGGCTGCCCCAGGCACGCGCGGCCGCCTCCCTCGCGGGCACCGAGCGACCAGGCCGGGGGGCCGCGACGCGCGCAAGCTCCCGGGGTGCAAACTTGGCGTTGGCGCGGCGGCCCCGCGCGCGGTAGGAGGGCCGCGGCCGGGCGCGCTCCGCTTCCCGCTGCCCTCCTCTCGGCGCTCATTGGCTCGGCCGCCCGGGACGGCCCCGGGAGGAGGAGGGAGGGAGGAAAAGTGGGGAAGCGGAGCCCGGCCGCGAGCGCCACCCGGCCCGCCCAGCCCGGCCTGAACCCCGGCCGACCGGGAGAGGGAAAGCGACGCCAGCGGGCGCCGTCGCCTCGCCCTGCGGCTGCTGGCGGGCAGCCGCGGGGGCGGGAGGCGCCCGTCCTCTTCCTCCTCCCGAGCCCGCCGGCCTGCCTCCCCCGCCCCGCGCAGCCACCTCCACCCCGGCCACCCCGGCGGGCGCCTTTCCCTGGGGAGCCCCCGGGGCCCCACCCTGTTGTGGTCTCGCTGCAGTCTCGGCTCCCCCTTCCGTGTCCCCGCGCCCGCTAGCATTTCCTGCGCTCTCCTTTCGAGGTTTCTCCCTCGCAGTCCTTGCTGCGGAGGGTTAATCTGCCAGAGGCTGGAAGCCCAAGGAGCCCCCCACCCAGACTCCCTCTCTTCACGTTCCTCAGAGCAAGACATAGTTTCCTACACTCTGATCTGTGTCACACCAGCAAATGCAGAGGACTGCCAGCCTCTGATCGTTCCTCCCATCCCTTTGGATTGAGAATTATTTTACCTCTGTAAGAAACGGTGTTTCTATTATGTGTGCATTCTGATACATATTTTCGTGCACAGGTTCTCAAAAGGGGGACACTTCCTCTCTGTTCCCAGACGGAGACAAATGTATCACCGGCACTTGGGAAAACTGTTTCGGTTGATTAATGGGTTTGGAGAATCCTGAAAGTCTTGAAGATTCTTCCCAGGAATTGCCGTGTGCCCGCTGATGAAGAAAGCTTTCAGGAAAGCGGGGCTCTGAGCTGATGGGTAGAAAACCAGGGAAAAGGGAGCTGATGTGAACCCCCAGGATTCATGGGGAAACGAGGCCCAAAGATTTTGCATCAGCAGTTTACCTGGGAGCTGTTATTGAGCCAAGGAGACTCCGAACAGGTGGGCAGTGACGTTCAGGCCGACCTTCTATCGTTATCCATGTGGCCTCCAGCTTCAGATCCACCTGCAGCCCTCCTAGACACTAGTAAAACTTCCCCTCCACAGCTCAGCCCTCAGTCTTGCCTTCTGGAGGAGCTCATCACCAACAAGCTTGTCAGGCCTGAGTTTTTCAACCTATGTTCCCCCTCTGAGGGGGAAAAAAAATGTCCCTACCCCCATTCCCTGTCCCCATGGAGATGGGGAGACCACCAAGAGCAGATGACAATCTCTGCTCTCACCACACCCACATTCACACTGACACAGGCATATGATTGCCCATCAACTAGGCTAGACAGGCTCATTAGATACCACAGTTCTGGAAACTGACCAGAACGAAAGCACCCTGAGCAGGATGACAGCTGAAGTGAGGTGTCTGAGGGCAGAAGGGGCTTGAAAGCACTGTTCAAAAAAAAAAAAAAAAAAATCCGGGCGCCTAGGTGGCGCAGTGGGTTAAGCGTGGGACTCTTGGTTTTGGCTCAGGTCCAGATCTCAAGGTTGTGACCTCGAGGTGGTGAGATTGAACCTCATATCCAACTCCACACTCAGTGCTGAGTCTGCTTGGGACTTTCTCTCCCCCTCCCTTTCCCTCTGCCCCTCCCCTCCACACTTAGGCGCTCTTTCTCTCTCTCTCTGTCTCTCAAATAAATCAATAAATCTTAAAAAAAAAAAAAAAATCAGCACTTAGACGTGAATGCCCAGAAAGGAAAAGTAGGCCTGTTTGGGTAGTATTTATGAAGGAAGTACTCAGACCACTCGTAATCTTCTACAAACAGATCTCTGCTCTTCACACTCCCCAAAATGGTCTTCACATTGACATAGATGTGAAGAGAGTAGCCCTCTACAGATGTTCTTCAGCTCAACAAAACAGGTTCTAACCTAGTTTAAAATTTTCCCTTAAAAATGCAGTAACTATGCTTAGATCTTGAAAACAAAATGTCACAGAACTTAAATCTTCCTAGTTCTGTTCTATTGATACTGTGGTACAATTAATGCTAAAAGAACTATCTGATGTTGCAATATCAAGCAAACGGAACAGTTCTATTACAGATTAATTAGACGGGCTTCTGAAGGATGGGCTACAATTCTAAGACATATAAGAGCTCCACCATGGACACATCACTCTCTTTTCCTTCCCATTTATGTCTGTTCACATCCTTTATCAACTATAGATTCATCATAATGATTATTATATATTAGCTATAACTTTACAAAAATTGTTTCAATAGCCCATGTTATTATAATCTCTATTTTACAGATGAGAAAACTGGAGTTTACAAAGTTAAGTATCATGGTTGGCTTAGGGAGGCTAAGCAAAACCATGTCTGATTCCGGAGCCTGGGTGCTCAGTCCTTACGTCGCATTGCCTCCTCTAAAACCAAGCATTTCTCTATCAGGAGGCCCACCCACACACATGACGCACCTGTCATCCCCGTGGACAGGAATTACATTTACTGTTCAAAAATGAGGTGGCAGGGGTGTTGTCTGTTTTTCGGTTTTTGTTTTTTTTTTTCTTTTTAAGTAAGCTCCACACCCAGTGTGGGAGCCAAATGCGGGCTTAAACTCACGACCCTGAGATCAAGACCTGAGCTGAGATCGAGAATCAGACGTTTAACCAACTGGGCCAGCCAAGCGCCCCTGTCTTGCCTGTTTTCTATCTGCAGTAGAACAAGTCTTGATATCAAGATCAGTCATTTAATCTCCCTTACAGAACCATGCTCAGATTGTGAACTCATCCAGAAGACCCAGTGCTCATCCTCATGACTGGTTTAAAATTAAAGGCCAGACAAAAAGATATGGAAAAAATTCTGTCATGTTTCAGGGAAGGCAGCATGATACTATGGACTGATAAAAATTCAAGACCCGTCACATGCATGGCCAGAACCAGCCAAAGATAAGCAGACAACAAAACTGAATTAAAACAGTCCTCAAAGCTTACAAAAGTATAACTTAGTCCCTCGAGAATATAAAATTCTAATAATCCATTCAGAAGAGACTCAATCGAAGATAATCACCGACCAAACCACATTAACACCATCTACAGTGATTTAACCCATGTAAAAATAAGGTTACCATCTTAATAATACTACATAATATTCACAAAGCGTATTCATTTGTATCATCCTTTCTGATCCTCCCGAAAAGTTTATGAAGTTGGAAGGGCAGGAAATATTATCATTTTTAATATTATGTTACCATCATCCTCTCCATTTTTATCCATAATACTAATTTCTAGTAATTTGCAGGTGGCATGTAGAGCTAATGAACAGCGAAAGGAGGATTCAAACCTGGGTATTCCATTGTTGTTTTTAATTATACAGAAATCTTTTTATTATACAAGGAGTCCACCTTCAGGAAAACAGCAGAAATTGTTGCCTGCATAGGACATTAAACTCCACACTTCACATTTGAAAGCTAATCTGAAGAATGGTCTAAATTGACCCACGATGGGTATCGCTCTTGCTTTGTGAGCAGATTCTTTAAACATCACCCACAAAACCTTAGGGAATTTAGATTTTGCAATGAGTGCTCCATTTTCTTCACATTCTAGCTCAACCTGTCCATGCTTGGAAAGTATTTTGCCACCTACCTGCCTAGCATATTTTCAAACTTGAGATCACAGTTAAACATTGTTTTATATGTGTACATGTTCAGAAAATGAATAAATTAATATAACCGAGCATCTATCAAATTTAGCTATTACTGTTAAGTATTAGCATTTTTCCCTAAGGATACTGTACAATTTAGTCATTCAAGATAAATCAACACATCTCATCTCATTGTGCTAACCTATGGATGCACCAAGGAAATGCAATTATGTCTAAAGACAAAAGAAACCAAAATAATATCCCAACCTCTGAAAGAGAAACCATTTATAAGAAATACAAAGCAGAAATTAATCACTGATAATGGAATGCAGAAATAAATCCTGCTAACAAAACTCCATTAACTAAAAATACTCAGAACGATATTTATAACTATGATTTTATACAACTTCTTAATGTCAGGACTGGAGCCTAGAACCTAGAAAAGGAACAGATTAATTAACAAATTGATTAACTCTGCTTAGCTGAAGCTTCCCCTTTATGAGCTGACATTTTATTTTTAACTTTAATCTTTTGGGCATGAGAGCTTCCCAAAATGCGTCCCCACATACGTAAATGGAGTTAGTGACCACAACTGAATTTTTATCAGTGAGTCAGGCATTATGGTGAATAAGAACCCATCCTGCAATAACAGCTACGTCTTGGAGTCTGCTGATGCATCAAGAGTTTGTCCTTGCCCTAAAATTATGCCCAAAGAGGTGAACTTCCTCAATTTCTGTGTCTACTTTCTAGTTTTTCAGTCTCCTGCTCTCATATTTCAGTTGTTGCTGCCTTGCCCGCCATTTTGGGTCTCCCATGATCTGGGCAACTCCATAGATTGTCTTCACTAGGCTTTGGCTTAGTGCCTAAGGAGTTTTGGAAGAAGTGAAGTATTTCAATCTTAAGTAAACTCCATACTGTCTATCTTAGATATTCAGAGACCTTCCCCCCCCCCCCTTACTTCCTGCTTCTCTGGCTGTGTTCCAAATATTCACTCTTGCCAAAGAAGTGTTCTATGAATAATAAAGTATGATCGAAGATAATACTTGAGAATATAGAGATAGGCAGAAACCTATCTGCTTATGCTGCCAGGATTCTCTGGTTGGCTGCAGTTAAAAAAAAAAAAGCAAGGTAGGGCCTTGCCTGATGGCCCTGGAGTCTTTGGGTGTGCTGACATGCTCAGCCCCCACTCTCTCTGCAGCACCTCCAGCCTCACTGTGGGTGTGGCTGCCGAGGTCACCTTCATCATAGGTTTCAGAGAACTCCATAACATTAACTCTAAAGCCCAGTCTTTGTATTCCTCGTGGAGACCACTTGGAATCTCTCTCAGCTCTTGTATTTTTCACCCTCCTCTTCACTTTCTGTTCTGCACCTGACCCAGTGATAGTGCCAAGCACAACCATATTTTTTTAATTTTTTTTTTTTTTGTACAACCATATTTTGGACTGAATGGATAGATGATTCCCTAGCAATCAATGCAGCCAACAGGACTCATGACTGTCTCTTTTCCACTAATTTAAGTCCTCATGACCCAGCTTGTTTTTCAGAGCCTGGGCAGCCTTTGGTCAGCACATTAGGCTGGCCAGCCCTAAATGCTGAGTGGACAGTGAAGTCTGTTATTTATAGGACTGAAGTAGGTATTTGCCCCTATTCCCTTGGATCTTTTCCTGTATTCCTAATGGGCCATTTCTGCAACTTTCACTTATTCCTAAACATTTTTCAATCATTATTGGTCAATTCTCATGGAGTATCCTGTAAAACAAGTTTAGGTTTTTCACAAAAATTTTACTCATGTCAATTGTCAATCTCCAAGAAAGGGACATCAAGCTTAGTTGACCACAGGACATTTTTTGTGTACATGATGTATCCTTCAGAATTAGCATTCCCCAGATTCACTTGGGGAAACAGTGTTTTCGCTTGTGAAGACTGATTCAACACTGAACAAATATAATAATTATTAAGGAGACTTTATTTATAAAGCACTATTCTAGGTGCTTGGAATACACATCAGCTACAGACAAAAATCACTCCCCCAATGGAGCTCACACTCTAGCAGGGGAAGACATAAACAATAAAAAAGTATAATATTAGTATGCCAGAAGATGAGGAGTACATAGAATAAAAGTACAGCAGGGTAAACAATGTACATACTCAATAGGGTGGTCAGGGTAGGCTGCATTGAGAAAGTCACATTTGAACGAAGACTTGAAGGAAGCCAAGGATTTCTGGGCACAGAACATTCCAGAAAGAGGAATTGTCTAGAGCAAAGACCCTAAGACAGGAATAGGCCTGGCAGGATAGAGAAACATCAGTCTGGCCAGGAAGGCTGGAACAGAGTAAGTGAGGGGGGAGAGAGAAAGCAGATGGGCCAGCAAGGCATTGGGGAATAGGCTATGGGGACCGTGGAGACCATTATAACAATTTCTACAGTTCCTTTGATTGCAATAGGGAGCCACTGCAGGGGTTTGAGCACAGGGGTGTCTATACCCTTTAAATAATCACTCCCTTTTTCCCCTCCCTCTAGCCCCTGGTAACCACCATTCTACTTTGTTTCTGTGGATTTGACTACTTTAGATATCCCATGTAAGTGCAATCATATGGTTGTGTCTTGTGGTTACTGGCTTATTTCATACTGCATAATGTCCTCAAGGTACATGCATGTAATAACTTGTGACAGGATTGCCTTCCTTTTTAAGGCTGAACAATATTCTATTATATGTATAGACCACATGAGCTTTTCATCCATCAACAGACACCTTTTTGTTATTGTGAATTCTGCTGCTATGAACATGGGTGTGTAAATACTCTGAGACCCTGCTTTCAATTCTTTTGTGTATATACGCAGAAATGGAATTGCTGAATCATTTGATACTTCTATGTTTAATTTTTTGAGGAGCCATTATACTGTGTTCCATAGTAGCTATGCCATTTTACATTCCCCCCAACAGTGCACAAGGCTTCCAATTTCTACACATCCTTGCCAACACTTACTATTTTCTGTAATTTTTTTAAACAGTAGTCATCCTAATGGGTATAATGTGATATCTCTCATTGTGGTTTTGATTTGCATTTCTCTGATGATGAGTGATGTTGAGCATCTTTTCGGGTGGTTGTTGTCTATCTGGATATCTTCTTTAGAGAAATGGCTATTTAGGTCCTCTGCCCATTTTTAAGTCAGGTTGTTTGATTTTTTGTTGTGGAGTTGTAGGCGTTCTTTATATATTCTGGATATTAATCCCTTCCTTATCAGATATTTGATTTGCAAGTATTTTCTCCCATTCTGTAGGTTGCTTTTTCACTCTGTTGAGTCTGTCCTTTGATGCAAAAAAGTTTTTAAGTTTGATGTAGTTCCACTTATCTCTTTGTACTTTGCTGTTTATGCATTTGGTACTGTATCCAAGAAAACGTTGCCAAGTTTTTTTGTTTTGTTTTGTTTTTAAAGATTTATTTGAGTGAGAGACAGAGTGAGCAAGAGAGCACAAGCAGGGGGAGCAGCAGAGGGAGAGCGAGAAGCAGGCTCCCCCCTGAGCAGGGAGTCTGATGCGGGGCTTGATCCCAGGACCCTGAGATTATGATCTGAGCCAAAGGCAGACGATTAACCAACTAAGCCACCCAGGCACCCCCGTTGCCAAGTTTAATGTCATTAAGTTTTCCCCTATGTTTCCTTCTAGGAGTTTTTAGTTTTAGGTCTTACGTTTGGGTCTGCAATTCATTTTGAATTAATTTTTGGATATGATGGAAGATAAGGTCCAATTTCATTCTTTTGCATGTGAATGTCCAGTTTTCCCAACACCATTCATTGAAGAGATGGTCATTTCCCCGTTGAGTGGTCTTGACGCCCATATGAATATCATTTAACCATATATGTAACAGTTTATCCAAATTCCTTTATTTTTAATGTAAAACGATTGAACTATCACTTTGCTTACCAAGTTCTTTAAAATCTATCCCATTAAAGGGCTTATTATTTTCCTTCTTAAGACAGTTCTTTCCCTGAGATGAATTCTCCTGCCAGCTATGAAAATTTTACATTTTTCCCAACTGTCACACTGTGTGAACCAGACTAACACCATCTTGGACAAATCTGCTATGATGGCCTTTTTGTGACCTAAAACCTTCTTGAGCACAGCCCCCCACCGCACATTCTTTCCTTTTGTTTAACCACATCCTTAAGTACTCCCTGGTGGCATAACATCCTGGATCTGCCTTGGAGATAAGATGATGACACACACCTATTCTCAAACATTCTCCTTCTGGGTGGTCCCCAGCATGTATTCCCAGCCTCTAGGACTATAAAAGCAGGTCTTAGCCAGGGGTGGGGTTGCAAAGATCTATTCCTGTTGCAGCAGTGCAAGACATATTTCTGTCCCTAAGTCCCCCTAATAAACCATTTCTCATCAAGCTAGACTTATCGAACTTTTCCTTCAGTCTTCCAGCTCCCTTGGCCTTTGGAGGTCATTTTGCATATAGACCCCTTTCACAGAACACACACCTACTGATGCAGGAAGGCCAGGTCTGAGGACCCAGAGGGGGTCCCCTGCAGCACCAACTAAGAGGATCCTTGGCTTCCCCCAGGATGGAAATCAATCCCGAGGCAGCAGGAGGTGAAAGAGTTTATTAAAGGTATAAAGAGAATGCAGGTACAGAGTGTCTGGGAGACTCAGAAAGGAAAGGAGGGAGTCTCATCTTTGTTCAGGGTCTGGAAGTTTTTAGTGAGGACAGTAGTCTGGTGTATGTGTCCCCCAGGCACAAAGACAAAGAACAAAGACAAAGGCCCAGGTGTTGTTCCTTGGAGCCATGAGGCCTTCGTGTCAAGATGTCCAGTGCACTTGGTCTGGAATATGCATATGATGGCTTTATCCGGTCATTCTCATCTGGTCCTTCCCTAAATGTTATCGATTTTAAAGAAATCAGTAACTCTTTGTCCCTTACAAGGAGGACAAACCCTATATGCATTATGAGGCTTGTGTAAAGTGGGGTGAGGTACAGGGCCTAGCAAGAATAGAAGCAAGAAAAGGAGCAAAAACAGACTTTTATGGAGTCCTTCAGCTTCCCTCTCTCACTATGAACCCAATCTTCCAGAGCTGCAGTTTCCCCTTGTATGTGTGTGTGTGTGTGTGTGAGAGAGAGAGAGAGACAGAGAGACAGAAAGAGAGAGAGAGAAATAAAACTGCCTGCAAACATCATAGATTTTTTAAACTATATTTATAGAAAGATACATCATATTATAAGTGTTATCATATATTTAATTTAAATAAAAATAGTAAATAGTAATAGTAATTTCAATAAAAATAGTAAAACAGGTATGCATGTTCCCTCAACCCGTTTTAAGAAACAGAACATCAGGAATACCATCAATAGTGCTCTTCAAATAGAGACTCAACCTCCCACCCTCACCCTCCCATCCCTGGGTACATAAGGACTTTCTAGGATACATAAGCACCTACCAGTTTCAGGAAGTCTACTGCTAGACACCCAAATTCCGTATATACTCTACCTAAAGCCAATTTGCCTAAGAACTCTTGAGTTCAACATAATCCTTCCACTTGACCAGAGCAACCCTTGCAAATCTCACAGTGGACCATTCCTGGGGTGTAAACCTTCTCATCTCCAGATGCCAGGTCTCCTGAAGGATTAAGGGTACAGTAAACCCACAGAGCTTTCTTTGTTTCCCATTTTATATATATTTCTGTTAAGAGTAAAGCATGAGTTTTAGAATCAAACATTTCGGTTCCTGTGGAGATGCTCTGAAATCAGATCGACAGTGATAAGGATGGAGGGGTAGCAGTGATGATTTTCACCTCTTCCTTCCCTGGACCATTTTCAAAGAGTGGGGAAAACATCCTGGAGGCCAAAACAAAGAGAACATTGACAAGAAATATTCAACACTCAAAACGTGGGCTTTTTTCCCCATATCTTAAAAGTAAGCATTTATTTTCAGCTATTCTCAATACTCTCTCCTAGGGTGTATCATTTGCTGGAAATAAAAACATCTTGATCAGCTAAAGAAGCAGAATGATTCTGATTCTTTTCAATGTAACCGGAATGTTTTCTGGGACTGCCAACATTTTCAGGATAACTTTGGGTAAAACCCAAAGATAAAACTTTTATGTAATTTTGTTCCATTTTGATATGTGGCACTTAATGGAGTAACTAAAACCTATTTTAATGAGTATATTATGATTCTTTTTGTAATTACTGAGATTCCTCCTATTTCACCCTATAAAATGCTTATAATTTTCCATCTCCTAGTTTTTCTTTGTTTTTCTTTTTTTTTTTCTTTTTTAGCAATCTCTGCACCCAAGAGGGGGCTCGAACTCATGACCCTGAGATCAAGAGTCACATGCTCCACTGACTGAGCCAGCCGGGTGCCCCTCTATCTTTTATTTAAATAAACTAACTGCTAGTCCTACCAGTTCTTACCGGTAGAAACTTTTCTCTTCATTAAAGGCATAGAAATAAGATCATGATTCTTATAAAGAGATGTATTTCTAGTAAATTTTACTTTTCATATTAAATTATTATTTATCAATATTTATAACATATTTGAGTTTGATCAAGCATTTAGTAATAATTATAAAAGATAACTCCATCTAGAAGAATTTTTTTAATTTTTAAAATATTTTATTTATTTATTTGAGAGAGAGAGCACAAGCAGGAGGGGGCTGTGGGCAGAGGGAGAAGCAGGCTCCCTGCTCGGGGAGCCCAACATGGGGCTCGATCCCAGGACCCTGGGATCATGACCTGAGCCAAAGGCAGATGCTTAACCAACTGAGCCACCCAGGCACCCAAAGGATTTTTTTTTTACCTTATAGCCTTATGATGCCAGGAAATTAGATGAATGTCAAGAATTACATTTACATGCGTCTTGTTTTGGAAAATTTGAAAGGGTAATCAGTAGAAGACTTTCAAGCATACGCACCTATCAGGACAAAGATTTGTGGAGGAAGTGAGTACAAATATGATTCAAAGAGAAAGAGGGAAGATTTACATGTTTTTTCATATTAAGAGCTTATTTCTGTGTGTTTTAAATGGTTGTTGGTGACGGTATCAGATCATTACCGTTTTATATTCTATTAAATACTTTTAAGAGCCAAATATAGCAGTTTTACTTTAAAATGTCAATATTTACAATATGTTGGAAACTACATTCTTTGCAACTTTTTCAACTTATAATGGAATATTTTTGATGTTAACTTTAAAATGTAGGAGCAAATGCATGGTTTTTCAAAATTCTTTTAGGGAAAAAGTGAATAAAATATTTGGAAGTCAGTGCCTTAAAAAGCCCTGTGTGCCCCTTCCCAGTGCATCACCGCCGCACAAAGGTAAGAGTTATTTGAATTTTTTTTTTAGTTTTATAGTTTTTTATTATTTTTTTGATTTGAGTATAGTTGACACACAATGCTACATTAGCTTCAGGGGTACAACAGGTGATTCAACAATTCTATATGTTTTCTGTTGCACTTGTAAATTTTTCTTTTTTACCTTACGTGTCCTGTTTGCTGTAATTTACTCTTGAAATTGATTTATCATCTTATATATGGCAACCTTTTACATTTTTATTGTTAATGTATTTGTATATAGCTTCTTTTAAGTTTTCTATGTAGAAAGCCATATCATCTTCTTTTAAAAGTTACAGTTTATTTCTTCCTTTCTCATTGTTCTATTTCCATTTCTTATTCTCATCCTATTGAGCTAGAACCTCCCAGTACTTTCATATGGAGTTTGATAAGACATAGTCCTTCTTCAAGAAGTGTTTTTTGGCGGGAAGTTATCCCATCAATATGATACAGTATGAGAGGACATAGGGCTAGTTTATATAAAGTATATGGAAACTAAATGAAGCCACAATTCCTTTTTAGTAGACAGAGGTCAAGTCCTGCTATGTGCTTAGCATTGTAGCATAAAAGTATAAATTAATATTTCGCTAATCTAAGTCAATTATATAAATTCACAAAGTCTTAAGACAGGTAGAACATTGTTTTTGAAGTAACTTTAGAAAACCAACAACACTTTTATTCATACATTTGTTGAATATATATTATAACACTTATCCAACATTGTCTCAGACCATACAGATATAATGATGCACAGACAAACACAGTCTGCTCTCAGTTATTAACTGGAGGACGGGAAGGAACTCTGTTTAAACAGTGAAAACACTTTCATGTCAACTGGTTCTTCTAAGACAATAACCAACAAATGGGGCTCATATGTAACCCATGATAGATACAGGGGAAGGAGCATACTATCTAAAAATTTTGCTCATATTGAGTTAAAATCTGCCTTTCTGAAACTCTTAACCACTATTCCTAGTTCTGCCAAAGAAAAGAAAATGATAAAATAAATTTTCTTCCAATTGACAGCAGTTAAAAATCTATGTAAAGATCCCTCTTTATTCTAAAGATCTTTTCTTTAACAAACTGAGGGTTCTAGAGGGGAGGGGGGTGGGAGGATGGGTTAGCCTGGTGATGGGTATTAAAGAGGGCACGTTCTGCATGGAGCACTGGGTGTTATATGCAAACAATGAATCATGGAACACTACATCAAAAACTAATGATGTAATGTATGGTGATTAACATAACATAATAAAAAATATAAAATAAAATAAAGATCCTTTCTTTATTCTAAGAAAGTGAAGGCTTAGCCTTCCTAAAGGAAGGTTTTAGAAGCCTTCCTTCTAAAACAGGAAGGCTAAACTTTTTTTGAAAGATTTATTTATGTATTTTAGGAGGGGAGAGAGAGAGAGTATGCACATGCTCAAGCAGGGGGGAGGGGCAGAAGGAGAGGGAGAGAGAGTCCCAAGCTGACTCCAAGCTAAGCCTGGAGCCTGGTGGAGTGGGGCTTGATCTCATGACCCTGAGATTACGACCTGAACTGAAACCAAGAGTCAGTCACTTAACCGACTGAGCCATCCAGGTGCCTAATCTTTTTTTTTTCTTTTTTTTTTTTTTTCAGAGAGAGGGAGATGGGGAGGGGCAGAGGGAGAGGGAGAGAGAGAGAGAGAATCTTAAGCAGGCTCCACACCCAGCACAGAGCCTGACCTGGGGCTCCATCTCATGACCCTGAGATCATGAGATCATGACCTGAGCCAAAATCAAGTGTTGGATGTTTAACTGACTGAGCCACCCCAGTGCCCCTCTTATCTAAACTTCTATTCCTTCAATAATGGTGTGATTTTAAGATCCTATCGCATCCTAGCCCCCTCCTCCTGAGACCCTATTCTTTATCCCCATCTCTCTTAAAATCATTTCACAAAACTGAGAATAACCTTCCAAATGAGAAATGGCCAGTGCAGTGTAGATGGAAACTATCATCAGCTTTTTCTAGAACTTAATAATATCCCTGCCATATAGAAGTAAATTTTCATTATTTCATTTGGTTCCTCAGTATAGAACTGAGACCTAATATTACCTATTTCAGGAAGTCAGATTTCAACTAAATATGAGTTAAGGATTTCTACTAAGATCCTTTTCCACACGAATAGCATAGCTATTAGGCCATGTCTCCCAATCCTATACTTATCAATTGGCTTTTTGATCAAGTTTTCATTGTTTCTTTCTGTTGCAAGTGACAGAAATCCCATTTCAAGTTTTCTTTTTTTTTTTTTTTAAAGATTTTATTTATTTGACAGAGAGAGTGAGAGCAGGAACACAAGCAGAGGGAGTGGGAGAGGGAGAAGCAGGCTTCCCGCTGAGCAGGGAGCCCGATGCAGGGGACCCTGGGGTCATGACCTGAGCCGAAGGCAGGCGCTTAATGACTGAGCCACCCAGACGCCCTCAAGTATTCTTACCCAACTAAAACAAACAAACAAACAAACAAGACAGAGATTCACTGTCTCACATAACTAATTAGTTGGATAACTGAAAAGCCTAAGAGTATTCACACTTCAAAGACCTCTAGATCCAGGGTCTCAATGTTTTCAGGACTGGCTTTCCACCATATCTAGGCTTCGTGTTTCTCTAGAATGGCCCCATTCTTGTGCAATGCTCCCCTTAAGATGGCAAGATGGCTGCCTGCAGTTCCAGGCTAAAAGTCCTACCTTCTCAGTAACCAGAGTGATTCTGTCCTCTTACCAGAAATCCCAGGTCTGAGTCTCACGGGCCCACCTCAGGATGGGTCACTTGGTCTCCCCTGACCCAAGCAAGGAATGCACCACTCTGATCGGCCAGGCCTGTACCACATGCTCATCTGCGGAGCTGGGATTGAATTCACTCCAACCACATTCAGACTGAAAAGAAAAAGGAAAGGGGGGGGGGCGGGAGTAACTTTCCAAGAAAAAATAATAGGGTTCTCTGACCAAAAGAAGGGGCAATGGATATCAGACTTTTAATAAAAACAAATGCCCACTTCAGCTCTAAATTTCAGATATATTTATCTCTGTTAAACTGAACCCATTTTTCTCATTCCGATATTGATGTCCTCACCAGCTAGCTGCCCAGGTTTGGTTTATTCAACCCCTTTGAGTTAATTTGCTATTGTAAAATGGAGGAGAGAAGGAGGTGAAAACAAAACTTTAAAATGTATTCTCAAATGAAAACAATGATAAAATTAAAATTCCGGTAGTTATAAGGTTTACCAAGTATGCTGGCTCCCTGGGAATCCCTAAATTAAATTCTAAAAATCTTCATTGAGTGCCTACTATCAATTAATCAGCAAGTCCTCCTCTAAATGGAAAAAGGCTCTTGGGAAGTATTCAAGACAGGAATTCTGATTTCATAATTGCAAATGGATCACCAAAAGGGTTAGAGGTTGGAGGTAGGGGGTCTAAAGAAATAGTTTCAATTGCAGGCTCTGTTTAACTCTGATTTTTAAAAAGATATTCAGGAAAGGTGGGAGGAAGGAAGGAAGCAACCAAACACAAATAAAATATGACCTTGACCTATAAGAGATAACAGGGAGTCTAAAATCCAGAACGATTTGAGGCCTGCCGTGTGAGATGTGGCGTGGATTAGAGAAGGAAAACACTGGCCTTTGAATGCAGACAGAATTGGATTCAAAGACCATCTCTATACTTACTATTCATTGGTTTCAGGAATTTGAACAACTTGCTAATCTATCTATGTCCTTATCTGTAATATGGCTATAATGATTTTTTTCTCAAGAGAATGGGATTATATCAAACACAGCGGCTAGCACCAGGAATCACTCAGTCAATCCCCCTTCTTCTTCCAACAGGCCTGACCTTATGAACATTTTTATCAATCACTTGTCCGAAATCATGGAGACATTCACTTGATTTCACAAAGGATAAGAAACTAAAGGAATAGGAATTGGATGAAAGTTGGAGGTCAGAACGGTTTTCCACCACATTGCTCTGTGATTGTTGGCATTTGTTAAACATTTGAATCCATTTCCCCACTTAATAAAATTAAGACGATCCTATTTACCTCTCTCACAGACTACTGTGAAGAGCAAATTAGATTGCTTTTGTGAAAACATATCTAAATGTAAAGCATTGTATAAATCAGTGGTCGCTCAAGGGTCCCACAATGGGATGTACAAATCATGCCCAGCCCATAGGGCTGCATTTAAGGGGTACCATTCACTTCAGAGACACCATGGATCTGTACATCTAGTGCAACATTTTTCTGACTGGTGGCAACAAAGTGCCTGGTTCTACAAAATTGATACATTATAACAATTTTCTAACAGATGAAAGAAAAGGGCCTTGGAAAGAGGTAGTCTCTTTTCTGACTTGCACAAAAGCAATTTAGAGGCTAGCAGTGTCCACGTGGCTATTTATTCCAATTAACTCCAAAAGACAGAATAAAACTAGTACATAGAAACTGGGGAGAAGAGTGCAATAACAATCACGTAGAAAACAAAAATAGTGGAGTGGGCTCCCTGTCATTCAGGGTATTCAAGAAAAGGCTGACTCACCATGAATCAAGGATCTATCAGAAACCCCTAGGGGGCGCCTGGGTGACTCAGTCTGTTCAGCCTCCCTCTCTTGATTTTGGCTCAGGTCATGATCTCAGGGTCTTGAGATCAAGCCCCCATTCGGGCTCCACCCTCTATGGGGAGTCTGCTCTCTCCTTCTCCCTCTCCCTCTGCCCCTCCCCCCTGCTTATGCTGTTTTCTCTCTCAAATAAATAAATTAATTTTTAAAAAAAGAAGAAATCCATAGATCAAGTATAAGTTAGAAATGATCGTTTCTATAGGAAAGAGAACATTCACGAAGCATCAGCTATGTGTTGGTATTGTGCCAGAAGTACATATACAGTTATTTCCCTGAATCCTGATAAAAGTCCTTCAAAGTTTGTGTCATTCTACCTGCTTTGAAGATGAGAAGGTCATGTAGCCTGCCAAAATTCATATAAAGCTCGAAGGTGGCAGCAAGGAAACTGGCAGACTCTATTAGTTTTCTATTGTGGCTATAACAAATTACCCTAAGCTTTGTGGCTTGAAACATCAGTTTGTTTTTTTTTTTTTTAAGATTTTATTTATTTATTTGAGAGAGAGTGAGTGAGTCAGAGAGAGCACGAGCAGGAGCAGGGGAGGAGTAGAGGGAGAGGGTAAACATCAGATACTTTTTATCTTCCAATTCTGGAGTTCAGAAGTCCAAAATGAGTTTCATTCACCGGGCTGAAACGAAAGTGTCAGCAGGGTGGCATTCCTTTCTGGAGACTCTAGAAAATCTATCCTCTTGCCTTTTCCATCTTCTAGAAGCTGCCCACGATGGCCACGGTCTGTGGGTCCCCTCTGTCTTCAAAGCCAGCAATAGCTGCTCAGGTCCTTTTCATATTACATCACTTTGTCACTGATTCTTCTGCCTCTGTATTTCAAAGGATCCTCATGATTCTCTTGAGCCCACCTGGATAATATACTTTCAGGTCAGCTGATGAACAACCCCAATTCCACCTGCAACCTTAATTCACAGGTTCTGGGGATTGGGATGTGGCCAATCTTTGGGGAGGCCATTATTCTACCCACACAGACTCCAAAGCCCGTGCTCTTTTCTTTTATCATCTCTCTTCTTGCTGCATCTCTGACATCCTCCTCAATTCTTTTTTTTTAAGTAAACTCTACCCCCGATGTGGGGCTCGAACTCACCACCCCGAGATCCAGAGTCGAAAGCTCCACAAACTAAGCCAGCCAGGGGCCCCCATCCTTCTCAATTCTCAATGAAGCTTATGGAAAATGTGGGGAGAAAAAATAGAAGACACGGTCCCTGCTCTTCAGGAGCTTCCAGTGGAGTTGGAGCAAGACTAACTCACATAAAGTACAACAGTCAGTTTGGGTCTGTGGTTGACAAACCCCATAACAACACCACAGCTCCAAGTCAGTTTACAAACTCTCTGGCTGTGGAAGCCCAGTACTGATGTTTAGTTCTATCACGGCTGTGTTCATAAGAAACAACTTTCTAAATTCCTTGAATGCAAATGAGGAGGCCATGGAACTGATTCGGGGGCTGGGCAGTGAGGTCCCAAAGGCCGGGGAGGAAGGGGCAGGGGGAAGCCACAGAGGCAGCGAAGGCTGAGGCGGGCGGGCAGGGGGGCTGATGGAGAGAGACTGAGGCAGGGGCAGAGAGGCAGCAACCTATATGTCAGGGGAGGAACCATTTCTTAGTAAAGATGCCTCATGGGCCGGCCAGAGCCGGGAAGCTTCCTCATGACATTTCAAATGAGAAGCCGGACCCCAGAACGCTTCTGTCTCATTCCTTGTGAGGGTAGCAAGCCTAGAAAAGGGGAACATCCATGGGAACCGAACAGATCACGGTCAGTCACGTTCTTGATGAAGTCGGGAGAAGTGAAAAGAGGAGGGTTGTGGCTGCTGACAGAAAGGGGAACGTTCTGTGGGGGAGTCCGCTGGAGAGAGCGGGCAGCTAGGAGAGCCTCTCAGTCCTGTCTTTGAACTGGTGCACCAACGATGAAGGAGGACGTACTGCAACCCACGGCGGAGACTCGAAGCCACAGGATGCTCATGACTTCTTGTCACAGTGGGTGACTCTAATACAAGATTTGGGGGGAAAAATTTTTTTTTAAATAAAATAAAAGATTTGGGAGAAATGCACTGTCAACAGAAGCAAATATAAGTATGTTGTGACTTAGGATGATGTAAACTGTATAAGGACTTTTACATAAAACTTCAAAGAAATTTTGCTTTCCCCAAACATTTTGGCCTACACCACCAGATACCTAATCAATTATTACATTTCTTTAAAGACAAAACAAAAGAAAACACAGACTTGGGGTCTTTGCGTCAGACCTTCAGAACGGCTGGAGTTGGGAGACCAGGAAACTTCATCGTGAGCAAGGGTCTCTGAGGGCGGGAAGTGAGGGTTGTGCTGCGAGGTGGCCCAGTTTCCTTCACTGTGAGAGAGATCACCAGCAGGGGAAGGTAATGAGCTGGGCAAGGGGAAGAAAACGTCAAGAATTCTCTTTCCCGGTTCTGTGAGCACTGCAGAAAGCAGCCTCGAGAAATATAAATGTAGCTGCAAACAAACATCCAGCTTCCCCAAACTATCTCTTTTCAGACCCAAACTTTGGTGGTGCCAGCTACCTGGTATGCTGTTGAAGATAGGAAAAGGACTGTAATTTGCTCTGAAATGGTATCATCTTAATAACTCAGGATTCAAAATACCTTGTAGAGCTAACCCACCTTTTAAAATCCTTTAAACTTTCAACATTTCTTTTTATCACCATGTTCCTGGAGGAGGAAATGCTTTCACATTCTTAAATTGTGTCACACCCGTCTAGAGTATCTTGCCTCCATAGGTGTGGCCAAGACGGTACCTAAGTCTTTCGTGCGTTCAAGCCAAGTGAGAATTCTGTGGCTGGACAGCGATTCTTTCCACTCTTTGGAGCTTCATCAAGATTAGTTGAGCAGGGCTGGTAAGCGATGTGAATTGTGCAAGACTGTTGAATCTCAGATCTGTACCTCTGAAACAAATAATGCAATATATGTTAAGAAAGAAAAAAAAAAGAAGAAGAATGTAGCAGGAGGGGAAGAATGAAGGGGGGGAAATCGGAGGGGTAGACGAACCATGAGAGACGATGGACTCTGAAAAACAAACTGAGGGTTCTAGAGGGGAGGGGGGTAGGAGGATGGGTTAGCCTGGTGATGGGTATTGAGGAGGGCACGTTTTGCATGGAGCACTGGGTGTTATGCACAAACAATGAATCATGGAACACTATATCTAAAACTAATGATGTAATGTATGGGGATTAACATAACAATAATAAAAAAAAAAAGATTAGTTGAGCAGGGGCCCCTGCATGGTGCAGTTAGTTAAGCATCAGACTCTTGGTTTCAGCTCAGGTCGTATCTCAGGATTGTGAGATCAAGCCCCATGTTGGGCTCTGTGCTCAGCGTGGAGTCTGCTCAAGTTTCTCTCTCCCCACTGCTCACTCTCTCACTCTCTCTAAAATAAATAAATAAATCTTAAAAAAAAAAAAAAAAGATTAGTTGAGCTACTTTTTCAAATGTAGGCTTCCACCTCCTTGGATGAGCATTTGATAAAGACTACCCAGCCATTAAGAGATTATTTCTTGTCCTTTCACTTCTTGAAATTTCATTTCATGATCCATTTTTCTTAGAAGATCCCCACCTATTCAAAATTTCAAGCCAACACTTGGGTTATACATTCTCCAAAAACAATTTTTGTTTAGTTGTGTCTAGCTTTAAACCAAAGTTCACAACCTTGGCTATACATCAGAATCATCTGGCGGGGGGGGGGGGGGGGGGGGGGGGGGGGGGAGGTGGCTTTTATAAATTACTGAGGTCAAGGTTTTGTTGAAGGCCAATTAAATCAAAATGTCCTGAGATGATCCCCAGCAAGACATAGACAAGCTTATTATAAAATTTACATGGAAAGGCAAAGAACCTTGAATCACTAAGGCAATTTAGAAAAAGAAGAATAAAGTGGAAGGAATCACTTCTCCCCGATATTAACGTTTATATAGCTACAGTAATCAAGACAGTGTTAGTAATGATGGAGGGATACACCGATCAAGGGAACAGAAAAAAGGACCTAGAAAATAGACCCACATAAATATGCCCAACTGATTCTTGACAAAGATAGAATAATTCAGTTGAGAAAGGATAGCCTTTCCAAGAAATGGTTCTGTAGCAATGGGACATGCATGGGCAAGAAATGAATCTCAGATTAATCTCATACCTTATATAAAAACTAACTCAAGATGGATCACAGATGTAAATATAAAATATGAAACTATAAATCTTTTAGAAAAAAAAATAAGAAAACGTCTTCAGGACTCAGGTCCTGGTGAAGAGTTCTTAGACTTGATGCCAAAAGCACGATCCATAAAGGAAAAATTGAAAAATTGGGTCTCATTAAAATTAAAAACTTTTACTCTGTGAAAGACACTCAGGAGAATAAAAACACAAGCTACAGAGAGAGAGAATATTTGCAAACCATATATCCAACAACAGAAAATATCTAGAAAATATAAAGAATTCTCAAAAACTCATGATAAATTTAAAATTTAAATTTAACAATCCAATTTAAAAATGGGCAAAAGTCATGAAGGGACATTTCACCCAAGAGGATATATAGATGGTGAATAAACACATGAAAATATGTTCAATATCATTAGCGATTAGGGAGCTGCAAATTAAAA
The DNA here is from genome assembly GCF_004348235.1 of Phoca vitulina. NCBI lineage: Eukaryota > Metazoa > Chordata > Mammalia > Carnivora > Phocidae > Phoca > Phoca vitulina. The sequence continues at coordinate 19,785,140 of NW_022589734.1, forward strand.
CCAGGAAATATCACTACACAACTATCAGAATGGCTAATAAAAAAAAAAATAGCGATACCACCAAATGCTGGCAAGGATGGGGAGAAACTGGGCTACTCCTACATTGCTGGTGGGAACGTACAGCCACTCTGGAAAATAGTTTGGCAACTTCTTATCAAACTAAACACACACTTGTCATATGACCCAGCAATTCCACATTTGGTCATTTGTGCCAAAGGAATGAAAATTAAGGTTCACACAAAAACCTGTTACATGAATGTTTGCAGCAGCTTTTATTCATAACAGCCACAAATTGGAAACAACCCAAATATGCCCTCAGTGGGTGGATGGTTAAATAAATGGTGGTACATCCATACCATGGACTACTAGGGAACAAAATGTTGATACATGCAATGATTTATATGAATCTCAAGGGAATTATGCTAAGTGAAAAAAGCCAATCTCAAAATGTTACATACTGCATACTCTCTGATCCCATTTACATCACACTCTTGAAATATCAAATTATAGAAATGGAGAACAGATAAGTGGTTGCAGGTGTTAGAGGAGGGAGGGGGCATGAGCGAGGCTTGTGGGGTGGTCACATGAATCTACACATGTGGTAAAATTGCCTAGAAACACACACACACACACACGTGCAAGCATATGTAAAACTGATGAAATCTGAATAAACTCGGGGTGCCAGGGGGTCTCAGTCAGTTAAGCGTCTGCCTTTAGCTCAGGTCATGATCCCAGGGTCCTGGGATCGAGTCCTGCATCGGGCTCCCTGCTCTGTGGGAAGCCCACTTCTCCCTCTGCCTCTGCCTCTCTCTCTCTGTCTCTCATAAATAAAATAAAAATAAAATCTTTTTTTAAAAAAATCTGAATAAACTCAGCAGAGGTTCATTTTCTTGGAATTGATATTGTCCTATGGTTATGCAAGATTATCATGGGGGGAAGCTGGGTGAAGGGTACATGGGACCTCCAGTACTTTATTTTTTTGGAATTTCTTGCAAATTTATAATTATTTCAAAGTAAAACTTTGAAGCAAAAAATAAATAAAAATACACTAATAAAATACTGATACCTGGGCCGTTTTCTAGACCAATTAGTTAAAAATCTCCTGGGGTAGGACAGGACGTCAATATTTTTTAAACCCTTTCCAGATGATTCTAATGTGTGTTCAGGGTCGAACCACTGTTTCAAGCAAGCATAGATTTCCAAAAAAATATGTAAATTAAAAAGATGATAACTTGCTTTGTAAAGAGTCTTTGCTCTAAAATACAAAATTGATCACAAGCAATCTTTCAAATAGAGAGCCCTGTAAGTCACTCAGGAAGTCCAATTTATGCATTACCTTTTAGGGATATATATATATATATATATATATATATATATATATATATATATATAT